>NC_143029.1:2542500-2730000 GCF_057628025.1 Oncorhynchus mykiss
GAGTACGGTAGTGTAGTAAACACATTGAGTACTGTAGTGTAGTAAACAGAGTGAGTACTGTAGTGTAGTAAACAGAGTGAGTACGGTAGTAAACAGAGTGAGTACTGTAGTGTAGTAAACAGAGTGAGTACAGTAGTAAACAGAGTGAGTACGGTAGTGTAGTAAACAGAGTGAGTACGGTAGTGTAGTAAACAGAGTGAGTACGGTAGTGTAGTAAACAGTGTGAGTACTGTAGTGTAGTAAACAGAGTGAGTACTGTAGTGTAGTAAACAGAGTGAGTACTGTAGTGTAGTAAACAGAGTGAGTACTGTAGTGTAGTAAACAGAGTGAGTACAGTAGTGTAGTAAACAGAGGGAGTATAGTAGTGTAGTAAACAGAGTGAGTACTGTAGTGTAGTAAACAGAGTGAGTACTGTAGTGTAGTAAACAGAGTGAGTACGGTAGTGTAGTAAACAGAGTGAGTACGGTAGTGTAGTAAACAGAGTGAGTACAGTAGTAAACAGAGTGAGTATGGTAGTAAACAGAGTGAGTACTGTAGTGTAGTAAACAGAGTGAGTACGGTAGTGTAGTAAACAGAGTGAGTACGGTAGTGTAGTAAACAGAGTGAGTACTGTAGTGTAGTAAACAGAGTGAGTACTGTAGTGTAGTAAACAGAGTGAGTACTGTAGTGTAGTAAACAGAGTGAGTATGGTAGTAAACAGAGTGAGTACAGTAGTGTAGTAAACAGAGTGAGTACGGTAGTGTAGTAAACAGAGTGAGTACGGTAGTAAACAGAGTGAGTACTGTAGTGTAGTAAACAGAGTGAGTACTGTAGTGTAGTAAACAGAGTGAGTACGGTAGTGTAGTAAACAGAGTGAGTACAGTAGTAAACAGAGTGAGTATGGTAGTAAACAGAGTGAGTACTGTAGTGTAGTAAACAGAGTGAGTACGGTAGTGTAGTAAACAGAGTGAGTACGGTAGTGCAGTAAACAGAGTGAGTTCTGTAGTGTAGTAAACAGCGTGAGTACTGTAGTGTAGTAAACAGAGTGAGTACTGTAGTGTAGTAAACAGAGTGAGTACTGTAGTGTAGTAAACAGAGTGAGTACGGTAGTGTAGTAAACAGAGTGAGTACTGTAGTGTAGTAAACAGAGTGAGTACGGTAGTAAACAGAGTGAGTACTGTAGTGTAGTAAACAGAGTGAGTACTGTAGTGTAGTAAACAGAGTGAGTACTGTAGTGTAGTAAACAGAGTGAGTACGGTAGTGTAGTAAACAGAGTGAGTACAGTAGTGTAGTAAACAGAGTGAGTACTGTAGTGTAGTAAACAGAGTGAGTACGGTAGTAAACAGAGTGAGTACTGTAGTGTAGTAAACAGAGTAAGTACTGTAGTGTAGTAAACAGAGTGAGTATGGTTGTGAAGTAAACAGAGTGAGTACGGTATTGTAGTAAACAGAGTGAGTACGGTAGTGTATTAAACAGAGTGAGTATAGTAGTGTAGTAAACAGAGTGAGTACAGTAATGTAGTAAACAGAGTGAGTACTGTAGTGTAGTGAACAGAGTGAGTACGGTATTGTAGTAAACAGAGTGAGTACGGTAGTGTATTAAACAGAGTGAGTATAGTAGTGGAGTAAACAGAGTGAGTACTGTAATGTAGTAAACAGAGTGAGTAATGTAGTGTACTAAACAGAGTGAGTACTGTAGTGTATTAAACACAGTGAGTACTGTAGTGTAGTAAACAGAGTGAGTACTGTAGTGTAGTAAACAGAGTGAGTACGGTAGTGTAGTAAACAGAGTGAGTACTGTAGTGTAGTAAACAGAGTGAGTACGGTAGTGTACTAAACAGAGTGAGTACGGTAGTGTAGTAAACAGAGTGAGTACGGTAGTGTAGTAAACAGAGTGAGTACGGTAGTGTAGTAAACAGAGTGAGTACTGTAGTGTAGTAAACAGAGTGAGTACTGTAGTGTAGTAAACAGAGTGAGTACTGTAGTGTAGTAAACAGAGTGAGTACTGTAGTGTAGTAAACAGAGTGAGTACAGTAGTGTAGTAAACAGAGGGAGTATAGTAGTGTAGTAAACAGAGTGAGTACTGTAGTGTAGTAAACAGAGTGAGTACTGTAGTGTAGTAAACAGAGTGAGTACGGTAGTGTAGTAAACAGAGTGAGTACGGTAGTGTAGTAAACAGAGTGAGTACAGTAGTAAACAGAGTGAGTATGGTAGTAAACAGAGTGAGTACTGTAGTGTAGTAAACAGAGTGAGTACGGTAGTGTAGTAAACAGAGTGAGTACGGTAGTGTAGTAAACAGAGTGAGTACTGTAGTGTAGTAAACAGAGTGAGTACTGTAGTGTAGTAAACAGAGTGAGTACTGTAGTGCAGTAAACAGAGTGAGTACGGTAGTGTAGTAAACACAGTGAGTACTGTAGTGTAGTAAACACATTGAGTACTGTAGTGTAGTAAACAGAGTGAGTACTGTAGTGTAGTAAACAGAGTGAGTACGGTAGTAAACAGAGTGAGTACTGTAGTGTAGTAAACAGAGTGAGTACAGTAGTAAACAGAGTGAGTACGGTAGTGTAGTAAACAGAGTGAGTACAGTAGTAAACAGAGTGAGTATGGTAGTAAACAGAGTGAGTACTGTAGTGTAGTAAACAGAGTGAGTACGGTAGTGTAGTAAACAGAGTGAGTACGTTAGTGTAGTAAACAGAGTGAGTACTGTAGTGTAGTAAACAGAGTGAGTACTGTAGTGTAGTAAACAGAGTGAGTACTGTAGTGCAGTAAACAGAGTGAGTACGGTAGTGTAGTAAACACAGTGAGTACTGTAGTGTAGTAAACAGAGTGAGTACGGTAGTGTAGTAAACACATTGAGTACTGTAGTGTAGTAAACAGAGTGAGTACTGTAGTGTAGTAAACAGAGTGAGTACGGTAGTAAACAGAGTGAGTACTGTAGTGTAGTAAACAGAGTGAGTACAGTAGTAAACAGAGTGAGTACGGTAGTGTAGTAAACAGAGTGAGTACGGTAGTGTAGTAAACAGAGTGAGTACGGTAGTGTAGTAAACAGAGTGAGTACTGTAGTGTAGTAAACAGAGTGAGTACTGTAGTGTAGTAAACAGAGTGAGTACTGTAGTGTAGTAAACAGAGTGAGTACTGTAGTGTAGTAAACAGAGTGAGTACAGTAGTGTAGTAAACAGAGGGAGTATAGTAGTGTAGTAAACAGAGTGAGTACTGTAGTGTAGTAAACAGAGTGAGTACTGTAGTGTAGTAAACAGAGTGAGTACGGTAGTGTAGTAAACAGAGTGAGTACGGTAGTGTAGTAAACAGAGTGAGTACAGTAGTAAACAGAGTGAGTATGGTAGTAAACAGAGTGAGTACTGTAGTGTAGTAAACAGAGTGAGTACGGTAGTGTAGTAAACAGAGTGAGTACGGTAGTGTAGTAAACAGAGTGAGTACTGTAGTGTAGTAAACAGAGTGAGTACTGTAGTGTAGTATACAGAGTGAGTACTGTAGTGTAGTAAATAGAGTGAGTACTGTAGTGTAGTAAACAGAGTGAGTATGGTAGTAAACAGAGTGAGTACAGTAGTGTAGTAAACAGAGTGAGTACGGTAGTGTAGTAAACAGAGTGAGTACGGTAGTAAACAGAGTGAGTACTGTAGTGTAGTAAACAGAGTGAGTACTGTAGTGTAGTAAACAGAGTGAGTACGGTAGTGTAGTAAACAGAGTGAGTACAGTAGTAAACAGAGTGAGTATGGTAGTAAACAGAGTGAGTACTGTAGTGTAGTAAACAGAGTGAGTACGGTAGTGTAGTAAACAGAGTGAGTACGGTAGTGCTGTAAACAGAGTGAGTACTGTAGTGTAGTAAACAGCGTGAGTACTGTAGTGTAGTAAACAGAGTGAGTACTGTAGTGTAGTAAACAGAGTGAGTACTGTAGTGTAGTAAACAGAGTGAGTACGGTAGTGTAGTAAACAGAGTGAGTACTGTAGTGTAGTAAACAGAGTGAGTACGGTAGTAAACAGAGTGAGTACTGTAGTGTAGTAAACAGAGTGAGTACTGTAGTGTAGTAAACAGAGTGAGTACTGTAGTGTAGTAAACAGAGTGAGTACGGTAGTGTAGTAAACAGAGTGAGTACAGTAGTGTAGTAAACAGAGTGAGTACTGTAGTGTAGTAAACAGAGTGAGTACGGTAGTAAACAGAGTGAGTACTGTAGTGTAGTAAACAGAGTAAGTACTGTAGTGTAGTAAACAGAGTGAGTATGGTTGTGAAGTAAACAGAGTGAGTACGGTATTGTAGTAAACAGAGTGAGTACGGTAGTGTATTAAACAGAGTGAGTATAGTAGTGTAGTAAACAGACTGAGTACAGTAATGTAGTAAACAGAGTGAGTACTGTAGTGTAGTGAACAGAGTGAGTACGGTATTGTAGTAAACAGAGTGAGTACGGTAGTGTATTAAACAGAGTGAGTATAGTAGTGGAGTAAACAGAGTGAGTACTGTAATGTAGTAAACAGAGTGAGTAATGTAGTGTACTAAACAGAGTGAGTACTGTAGTGTATTAAACACAGTGAGTACTGTAGTGTAGTAAACAGAGTGAGTACTGTAGTGTAGTAAACAGAGTGAGTACGGTAGTGTAGTAAACAGAGTGAGTACTGTAGTGTAGTAAACAGAGTGAGTACGGTAGTGTACTAAACAGAGTGAGTACGGTAGTGTAGTAAACAGAGTGAGTACGGTAGTGTAGTAAACAGAGTGAGTACGGTAGTGTAGTAAACAGAGTGAGTACTGTAGTGTAGTAAACAGAGTGAGTACTGTAGTGTAGTAAACAGAGTGAGTACTGTAGTGTAGTAAACAGAGTGAGTACTGTAGTGTAGTAAACAGAGTGAGTACAGTAGTGTAGTAAACAGAGGGAGTATAGTAGTGTAGTAAACAGAGTGCGTACTGTAGTGTAGTAAACAGAGTGGGTACTGTAGTGTAGTAAACAGAGTGAGTACGGTAGTGTAGTAAACAGAGTGAGTACGGTAGTGTAGTAAACAGAGTGAGTACAGTAGTAAACAGAGTGAGTATGGTAGTAAACAGAGTGGGTACTGTAGTGTAGTAAACAGAGTGAGTACGGTAGTGTAGTAAACAGAGTGAGTACGGTAGTGTAGTAAACAGAGTGAGTACTGTAGTGTAGTAAACAGAGTGAGTACTGTAGTGTAGTAAACAGAGTGAGTACTGTAGTGTAGTAAACAGAGTGAGTACTGTAGTGTAGTAAACAGAGTGAGTATGGTAGTAAAAAGAGTGAGTACGGTAGTGTAGTAAACAGAGTGAGTACGGTAGTGTAGTAAACAGAGTGAGTACGGTAGTAAACAGAGTGAGTACTGTAGTGTAGTAAACAGAGTGAGTACTGTAGTGTAGTAAACAGAGTGAGTACGGTAGTGTAGTAAACAGAGTGAGTACAGTAGTAAACAGAGTGAGTACTGTAGTGTAGTAAACAGAGTGAGTACGGTAGTGTAGTAAACAGAGTGAGTACGGTAGTGCAGTAAACAGAGTGAGTACTGTAGTGTAGTAAACAGAGTGAGTACTGTAGTGTAGTAAACAGAGTGAGTACTGTAGTGTAGTAAACAGAGTGAGTACTGTAGTGTAGTAAACAGAGTGAGTACTGTAGTGTAGTAAACAGAGTGAGTATGGTAGTAAACAGAGTGAGTACAGTAGTGTAGTAAACAGAGTGAGTACGGTAGTGTAGTAAACAGAGTGAGTATGGTAGTAAACAGAGTGAGTACTGTAGTGTAGTAAACAGAGTGAGTACGGTAGTGTAGTAAACAGAGTGAGTACGGTAGTGTAGTAAACAGAGTGAGTACTGTAGTGTAGTAAACAGAGTGAGTACTGTAGTGTAGTAAACAGAGTGAGTACAGTAGTGTAGTAAACAGAGTGAGTATGGTAGTAAACAGAGTGAGTACAGTAGTGTAGTAAACAGAGTGAGTACGGTAGTGTATTAAACAGAGTGAATATGGTAGTGTAGTAAACAGAGTGAGTACTGTAGTGTAGTAAACAGAGTGAGTACAGTAGTGTAGTAAACAGAGGGAGTATAGTAGTGTAGTAAACAGAGTGCGTACTGTAGTGTAGTAAACAGAGTGGGTACTGTAGTGTAGTAAACAGAGTGAGTACGGTAGTGTAGTAAACAGAGTGAGTACGGTAGTGTAGTAAACAGAGTGAGTACAGTAGTAAACAGAGTGAGTATGGTAGTAAACAGAGTGGGTACTGTAGTGTAGTAAACAGAGTGAGTACGGTAGTGTAGTAAACAGAGTGAGTACGGTAGTGTAGTAAACAGAGTGAGTACTGTAGTGTAGTAAACAGAGTGAGTACTGTAGTGTAGTAAACAGAGTGAGTACTGTAGTGTAGTAAACAGAGTGAGTACTGTAGTGTAGTAAACAGAGTGAGTATGGTAGTAAAAAGAGTGAGTACAGTAGTGTAGTAAACAGAGTGAGTACGGTAGTGTAGTAAACAGAGTGAGTACGGTAGTAAACAGAGTGAGTACTGTAGTGTAGTAAACAGAGTGAGTACTGTAGTGTAGTAAACAGAGTGAGTACGGTAGTGTAGTAAACAGAGTGAGTACAGTAGTAAACAGAGTGAGTATGGTAGTAAACAGAGTGAGTACTGTAGTGTAGTAAACAGAGTGAGTACGGTAGTGTAGTAAACAGAGTGAGTACGGTAGTGCAGTAAACAGAGTGAGTACTGTAGTGTAGTAAACAGAGTGAGTACTGTAGTGTAGTAAACAGAGTGAGTACTGTAGTGTAGTAAACAGAGTGAGTACTGTAGTGTAGTAAACAGAGTGAGTACTGTAGTGTAGTAAACAGAGTGAGTATGGTAGTAAACAGAGTGAGTACAGTTGTGTAGTAAACAGCGTGAGTACGGTAGTGTAGTAAACAGAGTGAGTATGGTAGTAAACAGAGTGAGTACTGTAGTGTAGTAAACAGAGTGAGTACGGTAGTGTAGTAAACAGAGTGAGTACGGTAGTGTAGTAAACAGAGTGAGTACTGTAGTGTAGTAAACAGAGTGAGTACAGTAGTGTAGTAAACAGAGTGAGTATGGTAGTAAACAGAGTGAGTACAGTAGTGTAGTAAACAGAGTGAGTACGGTAGTGTATTAAACAGAGTGAGTATGGTAGTGTAGTAAACAGAGTGAGTACAGTAGTGTAGTAAACAGAGTGAGTACGGTAGTGTATTAAACAGAGTGAGTATGGTAGTGTAGTAAACAGAGTGAGTACTGTAGTGTAGTAAACAGAGTGAGTACGGTAGTGTAGTAAACACAGCGAGTACAGTAGTGTAGTAAACAGACTGAGTACTGTAGTGTAGTAAACAGAGTGAGTACGGTAGTAAACAGAGTGAGTACTGTAGTGTAGTAAACAGAGTGAGTACTGTAGTGTAGTAAACAGAGTGAGTATGGTTGTGAAGTAAACAGAGTGAGTACGGTATTGTAGTAAACAGAGTGAGTACGGTAGTGTATTAAACAGAGTGAGTATAGTAGTGTAGTAAACAGAGTGAGTACAGTAATGTAGTAAACAGAGTGAGTACTGTAGTGTAGTGAACAGAGTGAGTACGGTATTGTAGTAAACAGAGTGAGTACTGTAGTGTATTAAACAGAGTGAGTATAGTAGTGTAGTAAACAGAGTGAGTACTGTAATGTAGTAAACAGAGTGAGTAATGTAGTGTACTAAACAGAGTGAGTACTGTAGTGTATTAAACACAGTGAGTACTGTAGTGTAGTAAACAGAGTGAGTACTGTAGTGTAGTAAACAGAGTGAGTACAGTAGTGTATTAAACAGAGTGAGTACTGTAGTGTAGTAAACAGAGTGAGTACGGTAGTGTACTAAACAGAGTGAGTACTGTAGTGTAGTAAACAGAGTGAGTACTGTAGTGTAGTAAACAGAGTGAGTACTGTAGTGTATTAAACAGAGTGAGTACTGTAGTGTAGTAAACAGAGTGAGTACTGTAGTGTAGTAAACAGAGTGAGTACTGTAGTGTAGTAAACAGAGTTAGGTCACCGCCAAGTCACAGATATATTCAGCCATTTTTCCAGCCAAAGAGGGGAGTTACAAAAAGCACAAATAGAGATAAAATTGATCACTAACCTTTGATGATCTTCATCAGATGACACTCATAGGACTTCATGTTACACAATACATGTATGTTTTGTTCGATAAAGTGCATATTTATGTAAAAAAAATCTCAAGAAACATTGGCGCGTTATGTTCACTAGTTCCAAAAACATCCAGTGATATTGCAGAGCCACATCATTTTACAGAAATACTCATTATAAATGTCGATGAAAATACAATTGTTAGACATGGAAATATAGATACACTTCTCCTTAATGCTGTGTCAGATTTTAAAAAAACTTTACGGAAAAAGCAAACCATGGAATAATCTGAGTACAGCTTTCAGACAACAAAGCAGCCAAAAAGATATCAGCCATATTGGGTAGTCAACAGAAGTCAGAAATAGCATTATAAATATTATTAACTTACCTTAGTTTAGTGTTAGTTTGACATGTGTTTGTGTTAGACGTGTTAGTTTGACATGTGTTAGTTTGTGTTAGGCATGTTAGTTTGACATGTGTTAGTTTGTGTTAGACATGTTAGTTTGACATGTGTTTGTGTTAGGCATGTTAGTTTGACATGTGTTAGTTTGTGTTAGGCATGTTAGTTTGACATGTGTTAGTTTGTGTTAGGCATGTTAGTTTGACATGTGTTAGTTTGTGTTAGGCATGTTAGTTTGACATGTGTTAGTTTGTGTTAGGCATGTTAGTTTGACATGTGTTAGTTTGTGTTAGGCATGTTAGTTTGACATGTATTTGTGTTAGGCATGTTAGTTTGACATGTGTTAGTTTGTGTTAGGCATGTTAGTTTGACATGTGTTAGTTTGTGTTAGGCATGTTAGTTTGACATGTGTTTGTGTTAGGCATGTTAGTTTGACATGTGTTAGTTTGTGTTAGACATGTTAGTTTGACATGTGTTTGTGTTAGGCATGTTAGTTTGACATGTGTTAGTTTGTGTTAGGCATGTTAGTTTGACATGTGTTAGTTTGTGTTAGGCATGTTAGTTTGACATGTGTTAGTTTGTGTTAGGCATGTTAGTTTGACATGTGTTTGTGTTAGGCATGTTAGTTTGACATGTGTTAGTTTGTGTTAGGCATGTTAGTTTGACATGTGTTAGTTTGTGTTAGGCATGTTAGTTTGACATGTGTTAGTTTGTGTTAGGCATGTTAGTTTGACATGTGTTAGTTTTTGTTAGACGTGTCAGTTTGACATGTGTTAGTTTGTGTTAGGCATGTTAGTTTGACATGTGTTAGTTTGTGTTAGACATGTTAGTTTGACATGTGTTTGTGTTAGGCATGTTAGTTTGACATGTGTTAGTTTGTGTTAGGCATGTTAGTTTGACATATGTTAGTTTGTGTTAGGCATGTTAGTTTGACATGTGTTTTTGTTAGACGTGTTAGTTTGACATGTGTTAGTTTGTGTTAGGCATGTTAGTTTGACATGTGTTAGTTTGTGTTAGGCATGTTAGTTTGACATATGTTAGTTTGTGTTAGGCATGTTAGTTTGACATGTGTTAGTTTGTGTTAGGCATGTTAGTTTGACATGTGTTAGTTTGTGTTAGGCATGTTAGTTTGACATGTGTTTGTGTTAGGCATGTTAGTTTGACATGTGTTAGTTTGTGTTAGGCATGTTAGTTTGACATGTGTTAGTTTGTGTTAGGCATGTTAGTTTGACATGTGTTAGTTTGTGTTAGGCATGTTAGTTTGACATGTGTTAGTTTTTGTTAGACGTGTCAGTTTGACATGTGTTAGTTTGTGTTAGGCATGTTAGTTTGACATGTGTTTGTGTTAGACGTGTTAGTTTGACATGTGTTAGTTTGTGTTAGGCATGTTAGTTTGACATGTGTTAGTTTGTGTTAGGCATGTTAGTTTGACATGTGTTAGTTTGTGTTAGGCATGTTAGTTTGACATGTGTTAGTTTGTGTTAGACATGTTAGTTTGAAATGTGTTAGTTTGTGTTAGGCATGTTAGTTTGACATGTGTTAGTTTGTGTTAGACATGTTAGTTTGACATGTGTTAGTTTGTGTCAGACGTGTTAGTTTGACATGTGTTTGTTTCAAGTCTCCGGCCAGGGTAGTCATTATAAGGTTAACATGTGACTGACTGGGTTCAGACGGTCTTAGCCTGTTGAGCTGAAGCCTAGGCATTGGTCATGTGACTTGAATGAGCCTCGTCAAGGAGGAGGTCAAAGGTGAAGTGTAACACGCTGTGTCTGGCACACAGGAGACCTGGGTTAGAACCCCATCAGTCAAACTAACACGTCTTCAGGTCTCAGGTTGCTTATCACGTGGATTCTTCTGCTTGTTGTTGTTGTTATGCAGTAGGCCTGATTTAGAACCCAGTACTCAGTTATATTGGTGCTGTGATCTCTGAGTATGAGGTCAAAGTGGGGTGAAATGTAACCAAGGTTGTTTGTTGCTCTTTTCATGAGTAACATTGCAGGAGACTTGTGTTAGCTTTCTGAACTCATCCCTTTGGGCTTTAACTAAGTGGGCTAACACAGTCTTTTTCTAACCCTCACCCCAATCGGGAAAGCCCTCTAGGTGGTTGATGACGTGGCAGGTGGTAGCGTGGTATGTACAGCTTGTCCCATGAATGAATCATCAAATTGAGGATTAGCTGAAAACTGTAAAACAAACATTCTGGATAAAATAAAGAACCTTGAACTATATATTGATCAGCATTTTGATTTGCTCGAAAAAAGAATCAGATACATTGAAGAGAACAAGAGAAGACCTTTCCTCGAGCTCTGAGAGCCAAACTGAAGGGAAGCCTCTGTCTAAAATGTAACATCGGAAGGGGGATGTTTCATCACTATGTCTCCAGAAGATATAGCATTAAAAGCATGAGCGAGCAGTTAAAAAGCTGGATATATTGCCTGGGCTGCTGGGGGAGGTTGAGGCCTTTAAAAATGGGAATAGATTACAGTAATAAAATGATGGAAGAAACACGAGCGGAAAATAATATATTGAAAAGTGCCGTGGACCCCCTAAAAGACACTACAGAGTGGCCACGGTATGATATTAAAACAATGAAAGCAGAATTACTTGATGTAAAGTGCAGAAGGATGAAGGATAATATTGTTAGACAGTGAATAAAGGAGGATGAAAATGAAAACTATCAGACAACGGAAAAAGTCAAGGTGTTCATGAAACGTGATCTCAAGATGACGGATGAACAGGTGGATACAATTGACTTTCAAAGGGCTCAGCATTTCGGTGGCAGAAGGGATTGAAGGCCCTGTTCAATCGTAGCTATGCTAACACACTACAAAATGAAGATTGCCTTGTTACAACAGGGTAGAGAACTGAAGAACACTCCCTACTCTATTAATGAACAATTTCCTCATGAAACAGTGGAGAGACGACGTGCCCTGTACCCCACTTTCAAAAGGCTCCGAGCAGAGAAGCAGAACGTTCGGCTAGTGGTTGATAAATTGTAAACAACCAAATGTTCAAGGACTCGAAGATTACAACCAGGCTGTGAGTGATAGTTACCTCCTGCTGAAGTAGTCCCCGATTCACACTAGCTCCTCTACATTTCCTAGCTCCCTTTCTATCTTCCTTCCCTCCTTTCCTTTCCTCTCTTTCCTCCTTTTCTATTCTAGCGCCTCTACAGTGGCTTGCAAAATTATTCACCCCCTTAGCATTTCTTGTATTTTGTTGATTTATAACCTGGAATTAAAATATATTTTTGGGGGATTTGTATCATTTGATATGCCTACCACTTGAAGATGCAAAATATTTTGTGTAATTGTGAAAAAAAAACAAGAAATAAGACACCAATAAAAACAATCTTGAGCATAACAATTCACCCCCCCAAAGTCAATACTTTGTAGAGACACCTTTTGCAGCAATTACAGCTGCAAGTCTCTTGGGGTATGTCTCTATAAGCCTGGCACATCAAGCCTCTGGGATTTTTGCCCATTTGTTAAGGCAAAACTGCTCTAGCTCCTTCAAGTTGGATGGGTTCCACTGGTGTACAGCAATATTTAAGTCATACCACAGATTCTCAATTGGATTGAGGTCTGGGCTTTGACTAGGTCATTGCAAGACATTTAAATGTTTCCCCTTAATACATGCTGCTTTAGCAGTATGCTTAGGGTCATTGTCCTGCTGGAAGGTGAACCTCCGTCCCAGTCTCAAATCTCTGGAAGACTGAAACAGGTTCCCCTCAAGAATTTCCCTGTATTTAGTGCCATCCATCACTCCTTCAAGTCTGACCAGTTTCCCAGTCCGTACCGATGCAAAACCTACCCATCACATGATGCTGCTACCACCATGCTTCCCTGTGGGGGTGGTGTTCTCAGGGTGATGGGAGGTGTTGGGTTTGCGCCAGACATAGCGTTTTCCTTGATGGCCAAAAAGCAAAACGTTTGTCTCATCTAACCAGAGTACCTTCTTCCATTTGTTTGGGTAGTCTCCCACATGCCTTTTGGCGAAACACCAAACATGTTTGCTTATTTTTTCTGAAAGCAATGGCTTTTTTTCTGGCCACACTTCCTTTAAAGCCCAGCTCGGTGGAGTGTACGGCTTAAAGTGGTCCTATGGACAGATACTCCAATCTCCGCTGCGGAGCTTTGCAGCTCCTTCAGGGTTATCTTTGGTCTCTTTATTGCCTCTCCGATTAATGCCCTCCTTGCCTGGTCTGTGAATTTTGGTGGGTGGCCCTCTCTTGGCAGGTTTGTTGTGGTGCCATATTCTTTCCATTTTTTTATAATGGATTTAATGGTGCTCCGTGGGATGTTCAAAGTTTCTGATATTTTTTAAATCCCAACCCTGATCTGAACTTCTCCACAACTTTGTCCCTGACATGTTTGGAGAGCTCCTTGGTCTTCATGGTGCCGCTTGCTTGGTGATGCGCCTTGCTTAGTTGTGTTGCAGACTGGGGCCCTTTCAGAACAGGTGTATATATACTAAGATCATGTGACACTTAGATGCAACTAATTATGTGACTTCTGAAGGTAATTGGTTGCACCAGATCTTATTTAGAGGCTTCATAGCAAAGGGGGTGAATACATATTAACGCACACCACTTTTTTTATTTTTAAACAAGCATTATTAAAATTTCACTTCACCAATTTGGACTATTTTGTGTTTGTCTATTACATGAAATCCAAACAAAAATCCAACCATTGTTATGCTACTTTAACCTGTTTGTTATGCTACTTTAACCTGTTAGTATTTGTCATGGTTTTCACAGTCCAACCATTGTTATTCTACTTTGTTGATAAGGCAACACACACACAGTATTTCAACTTCCTCTAGCTAAATCAAGACAAGACAGAGGTACTTGTTGTTGGAGCCAAAGCACAGAGCAAATCTGGCTTGGTGTTAGTTTGGATTCTGAACTCAATTTCAAATCACACATTAGGAAGGTGACCACAATAGCTTTACACCGCCTGAGGAACCTTGCCAAGGTGCAGCTGTTTCTGTCCCAGGCTGATACAGAGAGATTCATCCAAGCTTTTATTACATACAGGCTTGACTACTGTAATGCTCTCCTGTCTTGTCTACCCAAGAAAGCCGTTGGTCAACTGCAAAACATACAGGATGCCGCAGCACAGGCACTGACCAAGACCAGATTATTCTATTGGTTTTTAAATCAATCCACGATTGTGTCCCCCAATACATGTCAGACCTGCTTTTAAGTTCTGTACCCAGTATGTCCCTCGGGTCCTCTGGTTCTGGCTTTTTAACTATCCCAAAGCCTAGGACCAAGAGGCATGGAGAGACAGCCTTCTAACTATCCCAAAGCCTAGGACCAAGAGGCATGGAGAGACAGCCTTTTAACTACCCTGAAGCCTAGGACCAAGAGGCATAGAGAGGCATCCTTTAGTTACTATGCCCCCATCCTTTAGTTACTATGTCCCCAGTCTTTAGTTACTATGCCCCCATCCTTTAGTTACTATGCCCCCATCCTTTAGTTACTATGCCCCCAGCCTTTAGTTACTATGCCCCCAGCCTTTAGTTACTATACCCCCAGCCTTTAGTTACTATGCCCCCAGCCTTTAGTTACTATGCCCCCATCCATTAGTTACTATGCCAACAGCCTTTAGTTACTATGTACTATACCCCCAGCCTTTAGTTACTATGCCCCCAGCCTCTAGTTACTATACCCCCAGCCTTTAGTTACTATGCCCCCAGCCTTTAGTTACTATACCCCCATCCTTTAGTTACTATGCCCCCATCCTTTAGTTACTATGTCCCCAGTCTTTAGTTACTATGTCCCCAGTCTTTAGTTACGATGCCCCCATCCTTTAGTTACTATGCCCCCATCCTTTAGTTACTATGCCCCCATCCTTTAGTTACTATGCCCCCAGCCTTTAGTTACTATACCCCCAGCCTTTAGTTACTATGCCCCCAGCCTTTAGTTACTATGCCCCCATCCTTTAGTTACTATGCCCCCAGCCTTTAGTTACTATGTACTATACCCCCAGCCTTTAGTTACTATGCCCCCAGCCTCTAGTTACTATACCCCCAGCCTTTAGTTACTATGCCCCCAGCCTTTAGTTACTATACCCCCATCCTTTAGTTACTATGCCCCCATCCTTTAGTTACTATGCCCCCAGCCTTTAGTTACTATGCCCCCAGCCTTTAGTTACTATGCCCCCATCCTCTAGTTACTATGCCCCCAGCTTTTAGTTACTATGCCCCCCACCTCTGGAATAGCCTGCCAGAGAACCTGAGCGGGGGCTGAAACTGTGGACATATTTAAAACAGATCTTAAAATACATATTTTTAGCTTTGCTTTCTATTAGAGTGCTTTATTAGTCTCTCAGTTTTAAATTGTTATTCTTTATGTTTCGTCTTATGTTTCTGGTGTAGTAAATATTTCCGTTTTTATTTTCAGAGTTTTATCCCTGTGAAGTGCATAGTGTTTTTGCATTCATGTCTGAAAATATGCTATATAAGTAAAGCTTGACTTGATTTGATGTATTACTCTGTTCCAGAATAAATGGGCTGTGGAATAACCCTGGTCCTTCCTCCACTGCAGCCTCCTCAACAGTTTAATTCCTTTGCAAAAACAATATTTGTGTCTTGGAAAGGGTAGTGATTATTCGTATATTCATCAAATAATCAAACAGATTGGGGTTTTGGAAAAGTAGGAAGTTTAGTGAAAACATCCCCATCTAGTGGAAATATAGTATCATTACAAGAAATAGGAAATCACCATTCAAAACAAAGGAAAACATATGGTTTCAATAAAATAGTGAATAAACGAAGGGGGGGGGGGGGGGGTTGTTTTCACATGGACACAAAGTATTACTTCAGAGGAAAACGTCTTGGTGCTACTAGTCAGTGTAGTGCTACTAGTCAGTGTAGTGCTACTAGTCAGTGTAGTGCTACTAGTCAGTGTAGTGCTACTAGTCAGTGTAGTGCTACTAGTCAATGTAGTGCTACTAGTCAGTGTAGTGCTACTAGTCAGTGTAGTGCTACTAGTCAATGCAGTGCTACTAGTCAGTGTAGTGCTACTAGTCAGTGTAGTGCTACTAGTCAGTGTAGTGTGTAGTGCTACTAGTCAGTGTAGTGCTACTAGTCAGTGCAGTGCTGCTAGTCAGTGTAGTGCTACTAGTCAGTGTAGTGCTACTAGTCAGTGCAGTGCTGCTAGTCAGTGTAGTGCTACTAGTCAGTGCAGTGCTGCTAGTCAGTGTAGTGCTACTAGTCAGTGTAGTGCTACTAGTCAGTGTAGTGCTACTAGTCAATGCAGTGCTACGAGTCAGTGTAGTGCTACTAGTCAGTGTAGTGCTACTAGTCAGTGTAGTGTGTAGTGCTACTAGTCAGTGTAGTGCTACTAGTCAGTGTAGTGCTACTAGTCAGTGTAGTGCTACTAGTCAGTGTAGTGCTGCTAGTTAGTGTAGTGCTACTAGTCAGTGTAGTGCTACTAGTCAGTGTAGTGCTACTAGTCAATGCAGTGCTACTAGTCAGTGTAGTGCTACTAGTCAGTGTAGTGCTACTAGTCAGTGTAGTGTGTAGTGCTACTAGTCAGTGTAGTGCTACTAGTCCGTGTAGTGCTACTAGTCAGTGTAGTGCTACTAGTCAGTGTAGTGCTACTAGTCAATGTAGTGCTACTAGTCAGTGTAGTGCTACTAGTCAGTGTAGTGCTACTAGTCAGTGTAGTACTACTAGTCAGTGTAGTGCTACTAGTCAATGCAGTGCTACTAGTCAGTGTAGTGCTACTAGTCAATGCAGTGCTACTAGTCAGTGCAGTGCTACTAGTCAGTGTAGTGCTACTAGTCAGTGTAGTGCTACTAGTCAATGCAGTGCTACTAGTCAGTGTAGTGTGTAGTGCTACTAGTCAGTGTAGTGCTACTAGTCAATGTAGTGCTACTAGTCAGTGTAGTGCTACTAGTCAGTGTAGTGCTACTAGTCAGTGTAGTGCTACTAGTCAGTGTAGTGCTACTAGTCAGTGTAGTGCTACTAGTCAATGCAGTGCTACTAGTCAGTGTAGTGCTACTAGTCAATGCAGTGCTACTAGTCAGTGTAGTGCTACTAGTCAATGCAGTGCTACTAGTCAGTGTAGTGCTACTAGTCAATGTAGTGCTACTAGTCAGTGTAGTGCTACTAGTCAGTGCAGTGCTACTAGTCAGTGTAGTGCTACTAGTCAATGTAGTGCTACTAGTCAGTGTAGTGCTACTAGTCAGTGTAGTGCTACTAGTCAGTGTAGTGCTACTAGTCAATGTAGTGCTACTAGTCAGTGTAGTGCTACTAGTCAGTGCAGTGCTACTAGTCAGTGTAGTGCTACTAGTCAGTGTAGTGCTACTATTCAGTGCAGTGCTACTAGTCAGTGCAGTGCTACTAGTCAGTGTAGTGCTACTAGTCAGTGTAGTGCTACTAGTCAGTGCAGTGCTACTAGTCAGTGCAGTGCTACTAGTCAATGTAGTGCTACTAGTCAGTGCAGTGCTACTAGTCAGTGTAGTGCTACTAGTCAGTGCAGTGCTACTAGTCAGTGCAGTGCTACTAGTCAATGTAGTGCTACTAGTCAGTGCAGTGCTACTAGTCAGTGTAGTGCTACTAGTCAGTGCAGTGCTACTAGTCAATGTAGTGCTACTAGTCAATGTAGTGCTACTAGTCAATGTAGTGCTACTAGTCAGTGTAGTGCTACTAGTCAATGCAGTGCTACTAGTCAGTGTAGTGCTACTAGTCAATGTAGGGCTACTAGTCAATGTAGTGCTACTAGTCAGTGTAGTGCTACTAGTCAATGTAGTGCTACTAGTCAGTGTAGTGCTACTAGTCAGTGTAGTGCTACTAGTCAGTGCAGTGCTACTAGTCAGTGCAGTGCTACTAGTCAATGTAGTGCTACTAGTCAGTGTAGTGCTACTAGTCAGTGTAGTGCTACTAGTCAATTCAGTGCTACTAGTCAGTGTAGTGCTACTAGTCAGTGTAGTGCTACTAGTCAATGTAGTGCTACTAGTCAGTGTAGTGCTACTAGTCAGTGTAGTGCTACTAGTCAGTGCAGTGCTACTAGTCAGTGTAGTGCTACTAGTCAGTGTAGTGCTACTATTCAGTGCAGTGCTACTAGTCAGTGCAGTGCTACTAGTCAGTGTAGTGCTACTAGTCAGTGTAGTGCTACTAGTCAGTGCAGTGCTAGTAGTCAGTGCAGTGCTACTAGTCAATGTAGTGCTACTAGTCAGTGCAGTGCTACTAGTCAATGTAGTGCTACTAGTCAATGTAGTGCTACTTGTCAGTGTAGTGCTACTAGTCAGTGTAGTGCTACTAGTCACTGTAGTGCTACTAGTCAATGTAGTGCTACTAGTCAGTGTAGTGCTACTAGTCAGTGTAGTGCTACTAGTCAATGTAGTGCTACTAGTCAGTGTAGTGCTACTAGTCAATGTAGTGCTACTAGTCAGTGTAGTGCTACTAGTCAGTGCAGTGCTACTAGTCAATGTAGTGCTACTAGTCAGTGTAGTGCTACTAGTCAGTGCAGTGCTACTAGTCAATGTAGTGCTACTAGTCAATGTAGTGCTACTAGTCAGTGTAGTGCTACTAGTCAGTGCAGTGCTACTAGTCAATGTAGTGCTACTAGTCAGTGCAGTGCTACTAGTCAATGTAGTGCTACTAGTCAGTGTAGTGCTACTAGTCAGTGCAGTGCTACTAGTCAATGTAGTGCTACTAGTCAGTGTAGTGCTACTAGTCAGTGTAGTGCTACTAGTCAATGTAGTGCTACTAGTCAGTGTAGTGCTACTAGTCAATGTAGTGCTACTAGTCAGTGTAGTGCTACTAGTCAGTGTAGTGCTACTAGTCAATGTAGTGCTACTAGTCAGTGTAGTGCTACTAGTCAGTGTAGTGCTACTAGTCAGTGTAGTGCTACTAGTCAGTGTAGTGCTACTAGTCAATGCAGTGCTACTAGTCAGTGTAGTGCTACTAGTCAGTGCAGTGCTACTAGTCAATGCAGTGCTACTAGTCAGTGTAGTGCTACTAGTCAGTGTAGTGCTACTAGTCAGTGCAGTGCTACTAGTCAATGCAGTGCTACTAGTCAGTGTAGTGCTACTAGTCAGTGTAGTGCTACTAGTCAGTGCAGTGCTACTAGTCAATGTAGTGCTACTAGTCAATGTAGTGCTACTAGTCAGTGTAGTGCTACTAGTCAATGTAGTGCTACTAGTCAGTGTAGTGCTGCTAGTCAGTGTAGTGCTACTAGTCAGTGTAGTGCTACTAGTCAGTGTAGTGCTACTAGTCAGTGCAGTGCTACTAGTCAATGTAGTGCTACTAGTCAGTGTAGTGCTACTAGTCAATGTAGTGCTACTAGTCAGTGTAGTGCTGCTAGTCAGTGTAGTGCTACTAGTCAGTGTAGTGCTACTAGTCAGTGCAGTGCTACTAGTCAATGTAGTGCTACTAGTCAGTGCAGTGCTACTAGTCAATGTAGTGCTACTAGTCAGTGTAGTGCTACTAGTCAGTGCAGTGCTACTAGTCAATGTAGTGCTACTAGTCAGTGTAGTGCTACTAGTCAGTGTAGTGCTACTAGTCAATGTAGTGCTACTAGTCAGTGTAGTGCTACTAGTCAGTGTAGTGCTACTAGTCAGTGTAGTGCTACTAGTCAGTGTAGTGCTACTAGTCAATGCAGTGCTACTAGTCAGTGTAGTGCTACTAGTCAGTGCAATGCTACTAGTCAATGCAGTGCTACTAGTCAGTGTAGTGCTACTAGTCAGTGTAGTGCTACTAGTCAGTGCAGTGCTACTAGTCAGTGTAGTGCTACTAGTCAGTGTAGTGCTACTAGTCAGTGTAGTGCTACTAGTCAGTGTAGTGCTACTAGTCAGTGCAGTGCTACTAGTCAGTGTAGTGCTACTAGTCAGTGTAGTGCTACTAGTCAGTGTAGTGCTACTAGTCAGTGTAGTGCTACTAGTCAGTGTAGTGCTACTAGGACACTTCTGATATCAATGACAGCAGAATTGATTTGCTCACATTTTACAAAAACCAAATACATTCTGAATTAACATAATACAAATGGTGCATAATAACACACTAAGAGACAGATGATGGATAACACAGTGATTGGAGACACTAAGCATCCCAAATTAGTCCATTGGCCAGAGGGACACATTTCGCACACAATTTTCCAACTTTGGCAAAGTATCACAATGATTTTCATTAAGGGTTATATTTGGGTTTAAATTATGCTTTGTTTATCTCGTGATTCCCTCGATGATAACTACACTGCATATGAATGAACGCAACACAACAGAGTCATTGATTTATGATTTTCAACGTGGAGGAACTGAATTAATTATTCAATGCCTACACTTGGTGTAAGACCAAATGTACATAATAAGACCAACTGAACATGCTTTTTACTGTGAGGAAAATGCCAAAAGATTGCTCAGAGATGTGTTATTTAACTAAATATTACCAGAATAACGGTAGAAATATATATTACCATCATTTTAACTTGGCAAGTCAGTTAAGAACAAATTATTATTTTCAATGGCGCCTAGGAACAGTGGGTTAACTGGTCTAGGAACAGTGGGTTAACTGGTCTAGGAACAGTGGGTTAACTGGTCTAGGAACAGTGGGTTAACTGGCCTAGGAACAGTGGGTTAACTGGTCTAGGAACAGTGGGTTAACTGGACTAGGAACAGTGGGTTAACTGGTCTAGGAACAGTGGGTTAACTGGCCTAGGAACAGTGGGTTAACTGGACTAGGAACAGTGGGTTAACTGGTCTAGGAACAGTGGGTTAACTGGTCTAGGAACAGTGGGTTAACTGGTCTAGGAACAGTGGGTTAACTGGTCTAGGAACAGTGGGTTAACTGGTCTAGGAACAGTGGGTTAACTGGCCTAGGAACAGTGGGTTAACTGTCTTGTTCAGGGGCATAATGACAGATTTTTACCTTGTCAGCTCGGGGAATCAATCCTGCAACCTTTCGGTTACTAGTCCAACGCTCTAACCACTAGGCAACGCTGCCGCCTCTACGCTCTAACCACTAGGCAACGCTGCCGCCTCTACGCTCTAACCACTAGGCAACGCTGCCGCCCCATGCCAAATATGCCAAAAAATGCTGTCTGGAATTCCAGAGTTTCGTAGCCATTTTCAAATACTATATATTACATTAAAAAACGATTTTAAATGTTGTAGAATCATTCACAGATGATATGCGTATTGACATTAAGACATTCCCTGTACAGTGCACCCTATATGAAATCACATGGGAATTCATTATGTCCAGCAAAACAGTACAGGGACATCCAAAAATGCCTTCATAATGAGTGCACCAAATGTTACATACAGTCTAAACAATGAAGCCTAGCTATTACTGATTTAATCATATGGTACACATTATCCAATATGGCCGCCCACCAGCTCCATCCCACTGAGCACACACACACACACTGGTTGAATCAATGTTGTTTCAACATCATTTGTCAGCCTAATGTGTGGATTCTACGTTGAAAACAATGGCTCTACGTAGTACAGGTACGACGGTAGCATTCCAAATGGTCCCCTGTGGAGGTTGGGGATCTAGCACCCTTTTTAGGATCTCTGGCTGGATGGAATGGCGCAGGCGAAGGTCGGGCACCCTCTCCGGCCCTCTCCCCCCGTTCCCTGGGGTAGGGAGCTGGGTGAATGTAGAGATGCCCTCTGGTGGTCGTTAGTGGGGGTTGGGCACCCTCTCCGGCCCTCTCCCCCCGTTCCCTGGGGTAGGGAGCTGGGTGGATGTAGAGATACCCTCTGGTGGTCGTTGGTGGGGGTCGGGCACCCTCTCCGGCCCTCTCCCCCCTTTCACTGGGGTAGGGAGCTGGGTGGATATAGAGATGCCCTCTGGTGGTCGTTGGTGGGAGTCGGGCACCCTCTCCAGCCCTCTCCACCCTTTCACTGGGGTAGGAGCTAGGTGGTTGGAGTGGCACCCCCTGGTGACTGTGGGCAGAGGTCGGCCCCACTCTATGGTGTTGGCCCCCCTCTCCTTGGGTCAACCCCATCACCCCCTGGTGACCGTGGGCAGAGGTCGGCCCCACTCTATGGTGTTGGCCCCCCTCTCCTTGGGTCAACCCCATCACCCCCTGGTGACCGTGGGCAGAGGTCGGCCCCACTCTATGGTGTTGGCCCCCCTCTCCTTGGGTCAACCCCATCACTCCCTGGCCCTCTCCCCTCATCTCACCTGTACAGGGAGCTGGGTGGATGTAGAGATTACCCCTGGTTGCTGCGAGCGGGGGTCGGGCACCCCTCCCTGGGTCAGCCTCAGCCCTCTCTGACCCTCTCCCCCATATCCCTGGGGAAGGGAGCTGGGTGGACGTAGAGATGCCCTCTGGTGGTTGTTGGTGGGGGTCGGGCACCCCTCTCTGGGGCAGCCTCAGCCCTCTCTGACACCTCTCCCCCATATCCCTGGGGAAGGGAACTGGCTGGATGTAATGGCACCTTGACCAGCAGCAGGGGGTCGCCCCCCACCTGCTTCTGGGCGCCGGCCACCAGCCCTTGGGGGTTGGGCCCACCCAGTCTCTGGAGCAAGACTCTAGACAAGAGTCTCTGGGTTAGAGCGTGAACAAGACCTGTAAATGCACACTGGACAGGTGTAAAGATCACATTTAAAAATGGCATTTGACATTTGAACAAAGCAATTGAAAGATGATCATAGCAAGCGCTCGTCACCTGTAAACTCACATGAACAGGTGTAAAGATCACATTTAAACTCACATGAACAGGTGTACAGGACTTTCATACTGCGCTGCATGGTCAATATTGAACGCACGCGATACACAGAACGCGCCTAGTGCGGTATCCCGAACCTGCCGTTGTTCCGTTGACAATGAACAACTTCAGAACACAAAGAGTTTGAAGTATCTGAGGGAGAAGTACGAGAGAAGTACTGCGTTATCTGTGTACTACCTAGATCCAGTACATTTCAGCACTGAAACAACTAGCTACCACTTGTACATTTTTCTTTTTGTTTTGTAAAGTTGTTTTCTGAGCGTAATAACTTAGAAGTCCGGGTCATGCTTTTCTTATTTAAATAAATGCAGCATTGAGTTTTTTATAGATTCATTTACTTGTAATATTCTCCAGCGGCCACTAGATGGGGTGGAAGCTAAATGATAACTCCAAATAAAAAATGTTTACTGTGAAGACTTCACATGATATCTACTGTCCCTCCCAGTCAGCAAATTGGTTGAAAAGACCAGTTTGAATCCACTGAGCTGGATGCAGGCAACTGAATTCACCAAGATCATCGTTTCAGATAAGTTGCTTTGTGTCTTCACAAAAAAAAATACGCGTGCACCTGTAATGTCTCCAGTGTGTGTGTGTGTGTGTGTGTGTGTGTGTGTGTGTGTGTGTGTGTGTGTGTGTGTGTGTGTGTGTGTGTGTGTGTGTGTGTGTGTGTGTGTAGGGGTATTACAATTTCACAGTACACAAATCAACAACCCCTTCTCACGGTTGAAATGTTAAAGTCTATTGTTTGATGACTAATTAATCTAAATAACTACAATACCGTGGTAGTAGTGTTATTCAGTGATGTTAGGACGGAGGATTTGTCTTCGTGGCGTAAGAGTTAATCTCTCTTCAATATTCTATTTTTACTATTTTCGCACCCCCTCTCCAGTAAACTCGCTTCTGATTGGACTCTGCTCTGTTACCAGGGCAACCAACTGTTTTGGCATTCCCTCTCTACTCCAGGGTTAGTGAGGTACAGAGAGCATGGTTTATACCCCTCTCCTCTCCTCCAGGGTTATTGAGGTACAGAGACCATGGTTTATATACCCCTCTCCTCTCCTCTCCTCTCCTCTCCTCTCCTCTCCTCTCCTCTCCTCTCCTCTCCTCTCCTCCAGGTTTAGTGAGGTGGGGGTTAAAGGGATACCGCAGAATGTTTTCAATGAGGCCCTTTATCTACTGACCCAGAGTCAGATGAGGTCCGTTATCTACTGACCCAGAGTCAGATGAGGTCCGTTATCTAATGACCCAGAGTCAGATGAGGTCCGTTATCTACTGACCCAGAGTCAGATGAGGTCCGTTATCTAATGACCCAGAGTCAGATGAGGTCCGTTATCTAATGACCCAGAGTCAGATGAGGTCCGTTATCTAATGACCCAGAGTCAGATGAGGTCCGTTATCTAATGACCCAGAGTCAGATGAGGTCCGTTATCTAATGATCCAGAGTCAGATGAACTCCTGGATACCAGTTTTATGTCTCCATGTTTAGTATGAAGGAAGTTGGAGGTAGTTTTGAGCCGATGCTGACTAGTGTTGGAAGTCTATGCTAGTACATACCATAGACTTCTAGTTATTATGCTATGCTATTTAGCAATTGCTTTAGCACTAGTGAGCAACTTCCTTCAAACTGCAAGGTTAAGGTTTAGTCTGTAGTTAGAAGATTCAGGGTGACTGTCTGTTCATTAGTGCTTTTAACTGACTCCTAGGGGAGAGGCGGAGGGGTCTCTGTCTCTTTGCAGAGCGATGCCTAGATATCCCATCAATAGAACACACACACACACACCTGATGGCTGCTATCAGGGGAGCTAGGGAGGGAGGGAGGGAGGGAGGGAGGGAGGGAGGGAGGGAGGGAGGGAGGGAGGGAGGGGGGAGTGAGGGAGGGAGGGACTCCTGTCAAATTATATTCTCAAAATCTCCCAATCTCTAAACATAGTGGAGATCTCCTTACAACAGCTCAATGGTTTGCCATCCTCCAAAACCAACAACAAACGAATCCTTTTGTTGTTGATGTAACAATCCACAAAAATTATCAAGTATTGAATGGTTAATCTAGGCTGTTTAAAAGGTTTTCGACACAAATAAAATCATTAAATCATCGCGCTCAACCAAACATTTCCCCAAACTGCTACTACATTCCTCTCCAAGGGAAATGCCCTCTTTAAGGTATAATCCATCGAATTGACAATGGCAGCCATTTAGATTTTTTCCAAATAACGAAGTCAGAGCTGCATGAAAATACACATAAAGGTATAAGTGTTGATTTTAAAACTATAAACCAGACATACAGTGTGTATCCGTCACAGGGCAGTGCACAATGGGCCCAGCTTCGCCCAGGTTTGGCCAGGCCAGACCGTGGTTGTACATTAGAATTTGTTCTTAACTGACTTACCTAGTTAAATAAAGGTTCTAGTAGTAGGTGTAGTAATAGTATTATTATTATTATTAGTAGTAGTAGTAGTAGTAGTAGGTGTTGTAATATTATTATTATTAGTAGTAGGTGTAGTAATAGTATTATTATTATTATTACTATTAGTAGTAGTAGTAGTAGGTGTTGTAATATTATTATTATTAGTAGTAGGTGTTGTAATATTATTATTATTGGTAGTAGGTGTTGTAATATTATTATTATTATTATTAACATTATTATTAGTAGTAGTAGTAGTAGTAGGTGTTGTAATATTATTATTATTAGTAGTAGGTGTAGTAATAGTATTATTATTATTATTACTATTAGTAGTAGTAGTAGTAGGTGTTGTAATATTATTATTATTAGTAGTAGGTGTTGTAATATTATTATTATTGGTAGTAGGTGTTGTAATATTATTATTATTATTATTAACATTATTATTAGTAGTAGTAGTAGTAGTAGGTGTTGTAATATTATTATTATTGGTAGTAGGTGTTGTAATATTATTATTATTATTATTAACATTATTATTAGTAGTAGTAGTAGTAGTAGGTGTTGTAATATTATTATTATTAGTAGTAGGTGTTGTAATATTATTATTAGTAGTAGTAGTAGTAATAGTAGTAGTAGTAATAGTAGTGGTAGTAGTGGTAGTAGTAATATTAATAGTAGTAATAGTAGTAGTAATATTAATAGTAGTAATATTAATAGTAATAATAGTAGTAGTAGTAATAGTAGTAGTAGTAATATTAATAGTAGTAATAGTAGTAGTAATATTAATAGTAGTAATAGTAGTAGTAATATTAATAGTAGTAATAGTAGTAGTAATATTAATAGTTGTAATATTAACAGTAGTAATAGTAGTAGTAGTAATAGTAGTAGTAATATCAATAGTAGTAATAGTAGTAGTAGTAGTAGAAGTAGTAATAGTAGTAGTAATATTAATAGTTGTAATATTAACAGTAGTAATAGTAGTAGTAGTAATAGTAGTAGTAATATTAATAGTAGTAATAGTAGTAGTAATATTAATAGTAATGATATTAGTAATAGTAGTAGTAATATTAATAGTAATGATATTAGTAACAGTAGTAGTGGTAATATTAATAGTAGTAATATTAATTGTAGTAATAGTAGTAGTAGTAATATTAATAGTAGTAATAGTAGTAGTAGTAATATTAATAGTAGTAATAGTAGTAGTAGTAATATTAATAGTAGTAATATTAATAGTAGTAATAGTAGTAGTAGTAATATTAATAGTAGTAATAGTAGTAGTAGTAATATTAATAGTAGTAATAGTAGTAGTGGTAATATTAATAGCAGTAATATTAATAGTAGTAATATTAATAGCAGTAATATTAATAGTAGTAATAGTATTAGTAATATTAATAGTAATGATATTAGTAGTAGAACAGTAAATTTGCTCAGCGGACAGAGTAAGGAGATTCCCATGAGAGGTCTCCATGCGGTGTGTAACTGTGTATTCCTGAAGTGGAAGGGGGATAGCAGCAGGCTGAAGGAGAAGTAGATCAATGGGAAGAAGATTTAAAATATTAAATCACTAGTACACACACACACCTATGCACACGCACACACAGACAAATACACACTTCTTTGCCTGCGAGGATGAGAGGCATGGTTCAGCTCCCTGTCGATGGTTCAGCATGTAGAGTAAGTAGCTGCAGGATGGATACGGTTCTCACCTTGGTATACGCTGGTTAGGACAGTGGAGATTTGGAGAGTCAAGCATGCGGTGCCCTCTTTACCCACAATGCATCAGTTTCCCTCGCAGTGAAACCAAATTATAACCACTGAGGTGACATTAAACAAGATCCTATTTCTCACGCTGCTCTACCTCCCTCTCTCCATATCTCTCTCTCTCATTCACTCTCCATATCTCTCCCTCTATCCATATCTCTCCATCGCTCCATATCTCTTCCTCTCTCCATATCTCTCCCTCTCTCCCTATCTCCATATCTCTCCTTCGCTCCATATATCTCTCCCTCTCTCCATATCTCTCCTTTGCTCCATATATCTCTCCCTCTCTCCATATCTCTCCCTCTCTCCATATCTCTCCCTCTCTCCATATCTCTCCTTCGCTCCATATATCTCTCCCTCTCTCCATATCTCTCCTTCGCTCCATATATCTCTCCCTCTCTCCATATCTCTCCTCTCTTCTTACCTACCTCTCTCTCTCACTCTCCCACTTCTAATCCTTTTTCTTTCATACTCTCACTTCATTTTACATCTTACTTTGAATTCTCTCCCTCCTTCCCCCTTCCGACCCTCTCTCTCCCTTCATATCTCATTCCATCCCCTGTCTATCTTCATCCTGCTCTGTTTCTCCTCTCCCCCCCCTCTATCTCTCTCACTCTCCCTGTGTGTTTCCAGTCTGATGGAGCTGGGTAGCTAGCTGTGTGTCTAAACTGTGAGGCTATCTTAATGACTTACCGGGCAGAGCAGCGTAAAGAGTTCCCCCAGCGTTTGACTGATGATGTCATTAGTTTCAGTGTGGAGGGAGACAGACAGACATGAAGTGAAGGACATAGTGAATCTAAACAACAGCCCGATGTCACTCCATCTCTCATCTCTCTCAGAAGCCATTTCACTCAACTCTCTCTCTCCTCTCTCTCTCCTCTCTCTCTCTCCCCTCTCTCTCCCCTCTCTCTCACCTCTCTCTCACCTCTCTCTCACCTCCCTCTCTCCTCCCTCTCTCCTCTCTCTCTCCCCCCTCTCTCTCCCCTCTCTCTCACCTCTCTCTCTCCTCCCTCTCTCCTCCCTCTCTCCTCTCTCTCTATCCCCTCTCTCTCTCTCCTCTCTCTCCCTCTCTCTATCCCCTCTCTCTATCCCTCTCTCCCTCTCTCTCTCTCCTCTTTCCTAAATCCAAGCATACACATGATGAATCACATAATCCACCATAGAGGAAAAACAGAGGGAGAGAGGATGGAGAGAGAGGAGGGAGAGAGAGTATGTAGGGGGGAGAGAGGATGGAGAGAATGGGGGAGTAATTCTCCTCACATTCACCTTGCAGTCCCAATTATTTAGCCGGTGTCCACACTCCCCGAAAGCCTCACTCCCCGAAAGCCTCACTCCCCGAAAGCCTCACTCCCCGAAAGCCTCACTCCCAGAAAGCCTCACTCCCCGAAAGCCTCACTCCCCGAAAGCCCAGCCCCGAGAAAGTAGGTCACTGGGTTAAAGGCACAGCTACACGGTTCACCCCCTTCAAGCATCTACCGCTCCTTCACCGCACCACAGAGAGCAGTATCACTACACCCCCACCACAGAGAGCAGTATCACTCCTCCACCGCACCACAGAGAACAGTATCACTCCTCCCCCACCACAGAGAGCAGTATCACTCCTCCACCACACCACAGAGAGCAGAAACACTCCTCCCCACCACAAAGAACAGTATCACTCCTCCCCACAACAGAGAGCAGTAACACTTCTCCCCCATCACAGAGAGCAGTATCACTCCTCCCCAACCACAGAGCGCAGTATCACTCCTCCTCCCCACAGAGAGCTGTATCACTACTCCACACCACAGAGAGCAGTATCACTCCTCCTCCCCACCACAGAGAGCAGTATCACTCCTCCTCCTCCCCACAGAGAGCAGTATCACTCCTCCTCCTCACCACAGAGAGCAGTATCACTCCTCTCCCACCAAAGAGAGCAGTATAACTCCTCCTCCTCAACACAGAGAGCAGTATCACTCCTCCTCACCACAGAGAGCAGTATCACTCCTCCTCACCACAGAGAGCAGTAACACTCCTCCCCACCACAGAGAGCAGTGTCACTCCTCCTCAACACCACAGAGAGCAGTGTTCACCACAGAGAGCAGTATCACTCCTCCCCACCACAGAGAACAGTATCCACCACAGAGAGCAGTATCACTCCTCCCCCACCACAGAGAGCAGTATGACTCCTCCTCCTCAACACAGAGAGCAGTATCACTCCTCCCCCACCACAGAGAGCAGTATCACTCCTCCTCCTCACCACAGAGAGCAGTATCACTCCTCCCCCACCACAGATAGCAGTATCACTCCTCCTCCTCAACACAGAGAGCAGTATCACTCCTCCTCACCACAGAGAGCAGTATCACTCCTCCTCACCACAGAGAGCAGTATCACTACTCCTCACCACCACAGAGATAGGTATCACTCCTCCTCCCCACAGAGAGCCGTATCACTACTCCTCTCCACCACAGAGAGCAGTATCACTCATCCTCCTCACCACAGAGAGCAGTACCACTCCTCCTCCCCACCACAGAGAGCAGTATCACTCCTACTCCCCACCACAAAGAGCAGTATCACTCCTCCTCCTCACCACAGAGCGCAGTATCACTCCTCCTCCTCACCACAGAGAGCAGTACCACTCCTCCTCCCCACCACAGAGAGCAGTATCACTCCTCCTCCCCACCACAGAGAGCAGTACCACTCCTCATCCTTACCACAGAGAGCAGTATCACTCCTCCCCCACCACAGAGAGCAGTATGACTCCTCCTCCTCACCACAGAGAGCAGTATCACTCCTCCCCCACCACAGAGAGCAGTATCACTCCTCCTCCTCACCACAGAGAGCAGTATGACTCCTCCTCCTCACCACAGAGAGCAGTATCACTCCTCCCCCACCAAAGAGAGCAGTATCACTACTCCCCCACCAGAGAGCAGTAACACTCCTCCTCCCCACCACAGAGAGCAGTATCCACCACAGAGAGCAGTAACACTCCTCCTCCCCACCACAGAGAGCAGTAACACTCCTCCTCACCACAGAGAGCAGTATAATTCCTCCCCCACCACAGAGAGCAGTATCACTCCTCCTCCCCACCACAGAGAGCAGTACCACTCCTCCCCCACCAAAGAGAGCAGTATCAGTCATCCAAGACCACAGAGAGCAGTATCAACCCTCCCCAACCACAGAGAGCAGTATCACTCCTCCTCCCCACAGAGAGCAGTATCACTCCTCCCCACCACAGAGAGCAGTATCACTGCTCCTCCCCACCACAGAGAGCAGTATCACTCCTCCTCCTCCCCACAGAGAGCAGTATCACTCCTCCTCCTCACCACAGAGAGCAGTATCACTCCTACTCCCCCACCACAGAGAGAGGTATCACTCCTCCTCCCCACCACAGAAAGCAGTATCACTGCTCCTCCTCACCACAGAGAGCAGTATCACTCCTCCTCCCCACAACAGAGAGCAGTACCACTCCTCCTCCCCACCACAGAGAGCAGTACCACTCCTCCCCACCACAGAGAGCAGTATCACTCCTCCTCCCTACCACAGAGAGCAGTATCCACCACAGAGAGCAGTAACACTCCTCCTCCCCACAGAGAGCAGTATCACTCCTCCTCCCCACCACAGAGAGCAGTATCACTCCTCCTCCTCCCCACAGAGAGCAGTATCACTCCTCCTCCTCACCACAGAGAGCAGTATCACTCCTCACCACAGAGAGCAGTATCACTCCTCCCCCACCACAGAGAGGTATCACTCCTCCTCTCCAGAGAGCAGTATCACTCCTCCTCCCCACCACAGAGAGCAGTATCACTCCTCCTCCTCACCACAGAGAGCAGTATCACTCCTCCCCCACCAAAGAGAGCAGTATCACTCCTCCCCCACCAGAGAGCAGTAAAACTCCTCCTCCCCACCACAGAGAGCAGTATCCACCACAGAGAGCAGAAACACTCCTCCTCCCCACCACAGAGAGCAGTATAACTCCTCCTCACCACAGAGAGCAGTATCACTCCTCCCCCACCAGAGAGCAGTAACACTCCTCCTCCCCACCACAGAGAGCAGTATCATCCACAGAGAGCAGTAACACTCCTCCTCCCCACCACATAAAGCAGTAACACTCCTCCTCACCACAGAGAGCGGTATAATTCCTCCCCCACCACAGAGAGCAGTATCAATCCTCCTCCCCACCACAGAGAGCAGTACCACTCCTCCCCCACCAAAGAGAGCAGTATCAGTCATCCACGACCACAGAGAGCAGTATCAACCCTCCCCAACCACAGAGAGCAGTATCACTCCTCCTCCCCACAGAGAGCAGTATCACTCCTCCCCACCACAGAGAGCAGTATCACTGCTCCTCCCCACCACAGAGAGCAGTATCACTCATCCTCCTCCCCACAGAGAGCAGTATCACTCCTCCTCCTCACCACAGAGAGCAGTATCACTCCTACTCCCCCACCACAGAGAGAGGTATCACTCCTCCTCCCCACCACAGAAAGCAGTATCACTGCTCCTCCTCACCACAGAGAGCAGTATCACTCCTCCTCCCCACAACAGAGAGCAGTACCACTCCTCCTCCCCACCACAGAGAGCAGTACCACTCCTCCCCACCACAGAGAGCAGAATCACTCCTCCTCCCTACCACAGAGAGCAGTATCCACCACAGAGAGCAGTAACACTCCTCCTCCCCACAGAGAGCAGTAACACTCCTCCTCCCCACCACAGAGAGCAGTATCACTCCTCCTCCTCCCCACAGAGAGCAGTATCACTCCTCCTCCTCACCACAGAGAGCAGTATCACTCCTCCTCACCACAGAGAGCAGTATCACTCCTCCCCCACCACAGAGAGAGGTATCACTCCTCCTCTCCACAGAGAGCAGTATCACTCCTCCTACCCACCACAGAGAGCAGTATCACTCCTCCTCCTCACCACAGAGAGCAGTATCACTCCTCCCCCACCAGAGAGCCGTAAAACTCCTCCTCCCCACCACAGAGAGCAGTATCCACCACAGAGAGCAGAAACACTCCTCCTCCCCACCACAGAGAGCAGTATAACTCCTCCTCACCACAGAGAGCAGTATCACTCCTCCCCCACCACAGAGAGAGGTATCACTCCTCCTCTCCACAGAGAGCAGTATCACTCCTCCTCCCCACAGAGAGCAGTATCACTCCTCCTCCCCACCACAGAGAGCAGTATCACTCCTCCTCCTCCCCACAGAGAGCAGTATCACTCCTCCTCCTAAAAACAGAGAGCAGTATCACTCCTCCCCACCACAGAGAGCAGTATCCACCACAGAGAGCAGTATCACTCCTCCCCCACCACAGAGAGCAGTATGACTCCTCCTCCTCAACACAGAGAGCAGTATCACTCCTCCCCCACCACAAAGAGCAGTATCACTCCTCCTCCTCACCACAGAGAGCAGTATCACTCCTCCCCCACCAAAGAGAGCAGTATAACTCCTCCTCCTCAACACAGAGAGCAGTATCACTCCTCCTCACCACAGAGAGCAGTATCACTCCTCCTCACCACAGAGAGCAGTAACACTCCTCCCCACCACAGAGAGCAGTATCACTCCTCCTCAACACCACAGAGAGCAGTCTTCACCACAGAGAGCAGTATCACTCCTCCCCACCACAGAGAACAGTATCCACCACAGAGAGCAGTATCACTCCTCCCCCACCACAGAGAGCAGTATGACTCCTCCTCCTCAACACAGAGAGCAGTATCACTCCTCCCCCACCACAGAGAGCAGGATCACTCCTCCCCCACCACAGAGAGCAGGATCACTCCTCCTCCTCACCACAGAGAGCAGTATCACTCCTCCCCCACCACAGATAGCAGTATCACTCCTCAACACAGAGAGCAGTATCACTCCTCCTCACCACAGAGAGCAGTATCACTCCTCCTCACCACAGAGAGCAGTAACACTCCTCCCCACCACAGAGAGCAGTATCACTACTCCTCACCACCACAGAGATAGGTATCACTCCTCCTCCCCACAGAGAGCCGTATCACTCCCTCCTCTCCACCACAGAGAGCAGTATCACTCATCCTTCTCACCACAGAGAGCAGTACCACTCCTCCTCCCCACCACAGAGAGCAGTATCACTCCTCCTCCGCACCACAAAGAGCAGTATCACTCCTCCTCCCCACCACAGAGCGCAGTATCACTCCTCCTCCTCACCACAGAGAGCAGTACCACTCATCCTCCCCACCACAGAGAGCAGTATCACTCCTCCTCCCCACCACAGAGAGCAGTACCACTCCTCCTTACCACAGAGAGCAGTATCACTCCTCCCCCACCACAGAGAGCAGTATGACTCCTCCTCCTCACCACAGAGAGCAGTATCACTCCTCCCCCACCACAGAGAGCAGTATCACTCCTCCTCCTCACCACAGAGAGCAGTATCACTCCTCCCCCACCAAAGAGAGCAGTATCACTACTCCCCCACCAGAGAGCATTAACACTCCTCCTCCCCACCACAGAGAGCAGTATCCACCACAGAGAGCAGTAACACTGCTCCTTCCCACCACAGAGAGCAGTAACACTCCTCCTCACCACAGAGAGCAGTATAATTCCTCCCCCACCACAGAGAGCAGTATCACTCCTCCTCCCCACCACAGAGAGCAGTACCACTCCTCCCCCACCAAAGAGAGCAGTATCACTCATCCACCACCACAGAGAGCAGTATCAACCCTCCCCAACCACAGAGATTAGTATCACTCCTCCTCCCCACAGAGAGCAGTATCACTCCTCCCCACCACAGAGAGCAGTATCACTCCTCCTCCCCACCACAGAGAGCAGTATCACTCCTCCTCCTCCCCACAGAGAGCAGTATCACTCCTCCTCCTCACCACAGAGAGCAGTATCACTCCTACTCCCCCACCACAGAGAGAGGTATCACTCCTCCTCCCCACCACATAAAGCAGTATCACTGCTCCTCCTCACCACAGAGAGCAGTACCACTCCTCCTCCCCACCACAGAGAGCAGTACCACTCCTCCCCACCACAGAGAGCAGTATCACTCCTCCTCCCTACCACAGAGAGCAGTATCCACCACAGAGAGCAGTAACACTCCTCCTCCTCACCACAGAGAGCAGTACCACTCATCCTCCCCACCACAGAGAGCAGTATCACTCCTCCTCCCCACCACAGAGAGCAGTACCACTCCTCCTCACCACAGAGAGCAGTATCACTCCTCCCCCACCACAGAGTGCAGTATCACTCCTCCTCCTCCCCACAGAGAGCAGTATCACTCCTCCTCCCCACCACAGAGAGCAGTATCACTCCTCCTCCCCACAGAGAGCAGTATCACTCCTCCTCCTCCCCACAGAGAGCAGTATCACTCCTCCTCCCCACAGAGAGCAGTATCACTCCTCCTAATCCCACAGAGAGCAGTAAAACTCCTCCTCCCCACAGAGAGCAGTATCACTCCTCCTCCTCACCACAGAGTGCAGTATCACTCATCCTCCTCACCACAGAGTGCAGTATCACTCCTCCTCCCCACCACAGAGAGCAGTATCCCTCCTCCTCCTCACCACAGAGAGCAGTATCACTCCTCCTCACCAAAGAAAGCAGAATCACTCCTCCTTCTCACCACAGAGAGCAGTATCACTCCTCCTCCCCACAAAAGAGAGCAGTATCACTCCTCCTCCTCACCACAGAGAGCAGTATCACTCCTCCTCCTCCCCACAGAGAGCAGTATCACTCCTCCTAACCACAGAGAGCAGTATCACTCCTCCTCTTCCCCAAAAAGAGCAGTATCACTCCTCCTCCCCGCAGAGAGCAGTATCACTCCTCCTCCTCACCACAGATTATAGTATCACTCCTCCTCCCCACCACAGAGAGCAGTATCCCTCCTCACAACAGAGTGCAGTATCACTCCTCCTCCCCACCACAGAGAGCAGTATCACTGCTCCTCCTCACCACAGAGAGCAGTATCAATCCTCCCCACAACAGAGAGCAGTACCACTCCTCCTCCCCACCACAGAGAGCAGTACCACTCCTCCCCACCACAGAGAGCAGTATCACACCTCCTCCCCACCACAGAGAGCAGTATCCACCACAGAGAGCAGTAACACTCCTCCCCACCACAGAGAGCAGTATCACTCCTCCTAACCCACAGAGAGCAGTATCACTCCTCCTCCCCACCACAGAGAGCAGTATCACTACTCCTCCTCCCCACAGAGAGCAGTATCACTACTCCTCCTAACCACAGAGAGCAGTATCACTCCTCCTCCTCCCAAAAGAGAGCAGTATCACTCCTCCTCCCCACAGAGAGCAGTATCACTCCTCCTCCTCCCCACAGAGAGCAGTATCACTCATCCTCCTCCCCACCATAGAGAGCAGTATCCCTCCTCCTCCTCACCACAGAGAGCAGTATCACTCCTCCTCCCCACCACAGAGAGCAGTATCACTCCTCCTCCCCACCACAGAGAGCAGTATCACTCCTCCTCCCCACCACAGAGAGCAGTATCACTCATCCTCCTCACCACAGAGAGCAGTAACACTCCTCCCCACCAGAGAGAGCAGTATCACTCATCCTCCTCACCACAGAGAGCAGTAACACTCCTCCCCACCAGAGAGCGGTATCACTCCTCCTCCCCACCACAGAGAGCAGTACCACTCCTCCTCCCCACCACAGAGAGCAGTATCACTCCTCCTCCCTACCACAGAAAGCAGTATCCACCACAGAGAGCAGTAACACTCCTCCCCACCACAGAGAACAGTATCACTCCTCCTCCCCACCACAGAGAGCAGTATCACTCCTCCTCCTCCCCACAGAGAGCAGTATCATTCCTCCTCCTCCCTACAGAGAGCAGTATCACTCCTCCTCCCCACAGAGAGCAGTATCACTCTTCCCACTCCCCACAGAGAGCAGTATCACTCCTCCTCCCCACAGAGAGCAGTATCACTCCTCCTCCTCCCCAGGTCCCCAGGTCCCCAGGTCTTACAGACTGAAATTATCATGATGCTCCCCAGGTATTAAACAGAGGAATGATTATGATGCTCCCCAGGTCTTACAGACTGGAATGATCATGATGCTCCCCAGGTATTAAACAGAGGAATGATCATGATGCTCCCCAGGTATTAAACAGAGGAATGATCATGATGCTCCCCAGGTATTAAACAGAGGAATGACCATGATTCCCCCCAGGTATTAAACAGAGGAATGATCATGATGCTCCCCAGGTATTAAACAGAGGAATGATCATGATGCTCACCAGGTCTTACAGACTGAAATTATCATGATGCTCCCCAGGTATTAAACAGAGGAATGATCATGATGCTCCCCAGGTCTTACAGACTGGAATGATCATGATGCTCCCCAGGTATTAAACAGAGGAATGACCATGATGCTCCCCAGGTCTTACAGACTGGAATGATCATGTTGCTCCCCAGGTATTAAACAGAGGAATGACCATGCTGCTCCCCAGGTTTTACATACGGGAATGATCATGATGCTCCCCAGGTATTAAACAGAGGAATGATCATGATGCTCCCCAGGTCTTACAGACTGGAATGATCATGATGCTCCCCAGGTATTAAACAGAGGAATGATCATGATGCTCCCCAGGTATTAAACAGAGGAATGATCATGATGCTCCCCAGGTATTGAACAGAGGAATGATCATGATGCTCCCCAGGTATTAAACAGAGGAATGATCATGATGCTCCCCAGGTATTAAACAGAGGAATGATCATGATGCTCCCCAGGTATTAAACAGAGGAATGATCATGAGAGAAAGAACAACAGTTCAAAAGTATTTCTGTCTCTTTATTGTAACACCACAAATACAGTTAAAAATCTAACAGTCTTGGTGTGAAATAACAGTATAATCTTCATAATAATGTATAACTAAAGGAAAACTCATTTTGATCAAATAAAATGGTTCTGGGTCATCAAAATGTGTCCTGGATCTTGCTAATAAAACATGCACACTGAAAGCTGGACAATGGATATCAAGTCTATACATTGGCTGGCCGGGCTGATGAGACGGTGGAGATCTAGTTTATAAATTGGCTGGCTGGGCTGATGAGACAGTGGAGATCTAGTTTATAAATTGGCTGGCTGAGCGGATGAGACAGTGGAGATCTAGTTAATAAATTTGCTGGCTGGGCTGATGAGACAGTGGAGATCTAGTTTATAAATTGGCTGGCTGGGCTGATGAGACAGTGGAGATCTAGTTTATAAATTGGCTGGCTGGGCTGATGAGAAAGTGGAGATCTAGTTTATAAATTGGCTGGCTGAGCGGATGAGACAGTGGAGATCTAGTTAATAAATTTGCTGGCTGGGCTGATGAGACAGTGGAGATCTAGTTTATAAATTGGCTGGCTGGGCTGATGAGACAGTGGAGATCTAGTTTATAAATTGGCTGGCTGGGCTGATGAGACAGCGGATATCAAGTCTATACGTTGGCTGGCTGGGCTGATGAGACAGTGGAGATCTAGTTCATAAATTGCCTGGCTGGGCTGATGAGACAGTGGATATTTATAAATTGCCTGGCTGGGCTGATGAGACAGTGGAAATGTATAAATTGCCTGGCTGGGCTGAAGAGACAGCGGATATCAAGTCTATAAATTGGCTGGCTGGGCTGATGAGACAGTGGATATTTATAAATTCTGTCTGCTAAATGACTCACTACTGTAGTGGCTCTGGATCAGAGAGTCTAATAAATTACTTAATAAATGTAAAAAGTGATTGAACCAGGCATTTAAAAATGTCACCTCAGAGTTCTGATAATGTTGTGCTTGAGCTCGCCACAAACCCCATACTGTGGATAAACTCTCAATGACATCAACTATCAACAGGGAATAGCTGTGGAGGAAACAGTGGATGTGACGTGACCAGCTCAGGACCACCAATCATACAGGTACCCTTCAGGAAGAACTAAAGAACTACAGTAACCATCATGCCTCGTGTCAACAAGGACAGTTCTAGAACAGATGACTCTTCAGAACTCCAGTGTGTTCTGAAAGCCCATCTCCCCTTGTGTTTCTGAAGGGGCTGGATAGGTGTTTGTGTTATGGTGGTAGGAACCCTGCCCGTTAAGATCACTCCACAGCTAGCTTGAAACGTCGTCAATGGCGCTATCGAATCTGATGATTTTATATGTGTCAGCAAACACAAGGGGAGAAGAGTCATCTGTTCTAGAACTGTCCTTGTTGACACGAGGACAGAAGGTGCTTCTGGTACCCAGTTCCTCTTGATCAGATGTTAAAGGGAGCTTTTCAGACTGAAGACTAGAACCTTCCCCTGGCTTGAGTTAGAACAGGGCATACTGTATATACATCAAAATGGCAAATAAACAACATATATTGTTTTTTTTTTGTTTTTGTTTTTTTAAACACAGGAAAAACAAAACTATGAAGCAGTGTATATTTTCCAAGCATCGTCTACATACATCCCAATAACAACAGAGGGTTAAAGCCCTTTGGGGGATCTACTAAGAGACCGTAGTTGGATCATGGCTGCTGGGTTACAGTGGAGAGACAAGTTGACGTGGATATAACGTGGTGTGTTATGGTGTGTTATGGTGTGTTATTGTGTGTTGTAGTGTGTTATGGTGTGTTATGGTGTGTTATTGTGTGTTACGGTGTGTTGTAGTGTGTTATAGTGTGTTGTAGTGTGTTATAGTGTGTTATTGTGTGTTATAGTGTGTTACAGTGTGTTATTGTGTGTAAATGGTGCGTTATGATATTCAGTTACGGCTGTAGTGTAGAGATATGGCTGTAGTGTAGGGATACGGCTGTAGTGTAGGGATAAGGCTATAGTGTAGAGTTACGGCTGTAGTGTGGAGTTACGGCTGTAGTGTGGAGATACGGCTGTAGTGTAGAGTTACGGCTGTAGAGTAGAGATACGGCTGTAGTGTAGAGATACGGCTGTAGTGTAGAGATACGGCTGTAGTGCAGAGATACGGCTGTAGTGTAGAGTTACGTATGTAGAGTAGAGATACGGCTGTAGTGTAGAGTAGGGTTACGGCTGTAGAGTAGAGTAGGGTTACGGCTGTAGAGTAGAGTTACGGCTGTAGTGTAGAGTAGGGTTACGGCTGTAGAGTAGAGGAGGGTTACGGCTGTAGAGTAGAGGAGGGTTACGGCTGTAGAGTAGAGTTAGGACTGTAGTGTAGAGTAGGGTTATGGCTGTAGTGTAGAGTAAAGTTATGGCTGTAGTGTATAGTAGAGTTACGGCTGTAGTGTAGAGTTACGGCTGTAGTGTAGAGTTACGGCTGTAGTGTAGAGTTACGGCTGTGGTATAGAGTTACGGCTGTGGTGTAGAGTTACGGCTGTAGTGTAGAGTTACGGCTGTAGTGTGGAGTTACGGCTGTAGTGTAGAGATACGGCTGTAGTGTAGAGTAGAGTTACGGCTGTAGTGTAGAGATACGGCTGTAGTGAAGAGATACAGCTGTAGTGTAGAGATACTGCTGTAGTGTAGGGATACGGCTGTAGTGTAGAGTTACTGCTGTAGTGTGGAGATACGGCTGTAGTGTAGAGTTACGGCTGTAGAGTAGAGATACGGCTGTAGTGTAGAATTACGGCTGTAGAGTAGAGATACGGCTGTAGAGTAGAGATACGGCTGTAGTGTAGAGTTACGGCAGTAGTGTAGAGTAGGGTTTCGGCTGTAGAGTAGAGTTACGGCTGTAGAGTAGAGTTACGGCTGTAGTGTAGAGATACGGCTGTAGTGTGGAGATATGGCTGTAATGTAGAGTTACGGCTGTAGTGTAGAGTTACGGCTGTAGTGTAGAGATACGGCTGTAGTGTAGAGTTACGGCTGTAGTGTAGAGTTACGGCTGTGGTGTAGAGTTACGGCTGTAGTGTAGAGTTACGGCTGTAGTGTGGAGTTACGGCTGTAGTGTAGAGATACGGCTGTAGTGTAGAGTAGAGTTACGGCTGTAGTGTAGAGATACGGCTGTAGTGTAGAGATACGGCTGTAGTGTAGAGTTACGGCTGTGGTGTAGAGTTACGGCTGTAGTGTAGAGTTACGGCTGTAGTGTGGAGTTACGGCTGTAGTGTAGAGATACGGCTGTAGTGTAGAGTAGAGTTACGGCTGTAGTGTAGAGATACGGCTGTAGTGAAGAGATACAGCTGTAGTGTAGAGATACTGCTGTAGTGTAGGGATACGGCTGTAGTGTAGAGATACGGCTGTAGTGTAGAGTTACGGCTGTAGTGTAGAGTAGAGATACGGCTGTAGTGTAGAGATACGGCTGTAGTGTAGAGATACGGCTGTAGTGTAGAGTTACGGCTGTAGTGTAGAGATACGGCTGTAGTGTAGAGTTACGGCTGTAGTGTAGAGTTACGGCTGTGGTGTAGAGTTACGGCTGTGGTGTAGAGTTACGGCTGTAGTGTAGAGTTACGGCTGTAGTGTGGAGTTACGGCTGTAGTATAGAGATACGGCTGTAGTGTAGAGTAGAGTTACGGCTGTAGTGTAGAGATACGGCTGTAGTGAAGAGATACAGCTGTAGTGTAGAGATACTGCTGTAGTGTAGGGATACGGCTGTAGTGTAGAGTTACTGCTGTAGTGTGGAGATACGGCTGTAGTGTAGAGTTACGGCTGTAGAGTAGAGTTACGGCTGTAGTGTAGAGATACGGCTGTAGTGTAGAGTAGAGTTACGGCTGTAGTGTAGAGATACGGCTGTAGTGAAGAGATACAGCTGTAGTGTAGAGATACTGCTGTAGTGTAGGGATACGGCTGTAGTGTAGAGATACTGCTGTAGTGTAGGGATACGGCTGTAGTGTAGAGTTACTGCTGTAGTGTGGAGATACGGCTGTAGTGTAGAGTTACGGCTGTAGAGTAGAGATACGGCTGTAGTGTGGAGATATGGCTGTAGTGTAGAATTACGGCTGTAGAGTAGAGATACGGCTGTAGTGTAGAGTTACGGCAGTAGTGTAGAGTAGGGTTTCGGCTGTAGAGTAGAGTTACGGCTGTAGAGTAGAGTTACGGCTGTAGTGTGGAGATACGGCTGTAGTGTAGAGTTACGGCTGTAGAGTAGAGATACGGCTGTAGTGTGGAGATATGGCTGTAGTGTAGAGTAGGGTTTCAGCTGTAGAGTAGAGTTACGGCTGTAGAGTAGAGTTACGGCTGTAGTGTAGAGTTACAGCTGTAGTGTAGAGATACAGCTGTAGTGTAGAGATACGGCTGTAGTGTAGAGATACGGCTGTAGTGTAGAGACACGGCTGTAGTGTAGAGTTACGGCTGTAGTGTAGAGTTACGGCTGTAGTGTAGAGTAGAGATACGGCTGTAGTGTAGAGATACGGCTGTAGTGTAGAGATACGGCTGTAGTGTAGAGTTACGGCTGTAGTGTAGAGATACGGCTGTAGTGTAGAGATACGGCTGTAGTGTAGAGTTACGGCTTTGGTGTAGAGTTACGGCTGTGGTGTAGAGTTACGGCTGTAGTGTAGAGTTACGGCTGTAGTGTGGAGTTACGGCTGTAGTGTAGAGATACGGCTGTAGTGTAGAGTAGAGTTACGGCTGTAGTGTAGAGATACGGCTGTAGTGAAGAGATACAGCTGTAGTGTAGAGATACTGCTGTAGTGTAGGGATACGGCTGTAGTGTAGAGTTACTGCTGTAGTGTGGAGATAAGGCTGTAGTGTAGAGTTACGTCTGTAGAGTAGAGATACGGCTGTAGTGTGGAGATATGGCTGTAGTGTAGCGTTACGGCTGTAGAGTAGAGATACGGCTGTAGTGTAGAGTTACGGCTGTAGTGTAGAGTAGGGTTTCGGCTGTAGAGTAGAGTTACGGCTGTAGAGTAGAGTTACGGCTGTAGTGTGGAGATACGGCTGTAGTGTAGAGTTACGGCTGTAGAGTAGAGATACGGCTGTAGTGTGGAGATATGGCTGTAGTGTAGAGTTACGGCTGTAGAGTAGAGATACGGCTGTAGTGAAGAGTTACGGCTGTAGTGTAGAGTAGGGTTACGGCTGTAGTGTAGAGATACGGCTGTAGTGTAGAGTTACGGCTGTAGTGTAGAGATACGGCTGTAGTGTAGAGAAACGGCTGTAGTGTAGAGTTACGGCTGTAGTGTAGAGTTACGGCTGTAGTGTAGAGTTACGGCTGTAGTGTAGAGATACGGCTGTAGTGTAGAGTAGAGATACGGCTGTAGTGTAGAAATACGGCTGTAGTGTAGAGTAGCGATACGGCTGTAGTGTAGAGTTACGGCTGTAGTGAAGGGATACGGCTGTAGTGTAGAGATATGGCTGTAGTGTAGACTAGAGATACGGCTGTAGTGTAGAGTAGAGATACGGCTGTAGTGTAGAGACACGGCTATAGTGTAGTTACGGCTGTAGTGTAGAGTTACGGCTGTAGTGTAGAGTTATGGCTGTAGTGTGGAGTAGAGTTACGGCTGTAGTGTAGAGTAGAGAAACGGCTGTAGTGTAGAGACTGTAGTGCAGCCACTTTATACTATACTATGCCACTTTGTTTACATACTCATCTCATTTGTACATACTGTACCCGATACCATCTACTGTATCTTGCCTATGCTGCTCTGTACCATCACTCATTCATATATCCTTATGTACATATTCTTTATCCCCTTACACTGTGTACAAGACAGTAGTTTTGGAATTGTTAGTTAGATTACTTGTTATTACTGCATTGTCGGAACTGGAAGCACAAGCATTTCGCTACACTCGCATTAACATCTGCTAACCATGTGTATGTGACAAATAAAATTTGATTTGATTTGATTTGAGATACGGCTGTAGTGTAGAGATACGGCTGTAGTGTAGAGTTACGGCTGTAGTGTAGAGATACGGCTGTAGTGTAGAGTTACGGCTGTAGTGTAGAGTTACGGCTTTGGTGTAGAGTTACGGCTGTGGTGTAGAGTTACGGCTGTAGTGTAGAGTTACGGCTGTAGTGTGGAGTTACGGCTGTAGTGTAGAGATACGGCTGTAGTGTAGAGTAGAGTTACGGCTGTAGTGTAGAGATACGGCTGTAGTGAAGAGATACAGCTGTAGTGTAGAGATACTGCTGTAGTGTAGGGATACGGCTGTAGTGTAGAGTTACTGCTGTAGTGTGGAGATAAGGCTGTAGTGTAGAGTTACGTCTGTAGAGTAGAGATACGGCTGTAGTGTGGAGATATGGCTGTAGTGTAGCGTTACGGCTGTAGAGTAGAGATACGGCTGTAGTGTAGAGTTACGGCTGTAGTGTAGAGTAGGGTTTCGGCTGTAGAGTAGAGTTACGGCTGTAGAGTAGAGTTACGGCTGTAGTGTAGAGTTACGGCTGTAGAGTAGAGATACGGCTGTAGTGAAGAGTTACGGCTGTAGTGTAGAGTAGGGTTACGGCTGTAGTGTAGAGATACGGCTGTAGTGTAGAGTTACGGCTGTAGTGTAGAGATACGGCTGTAGTGTAGAGATACGGCTGTAGTGTAGAGATACGGCTGTAGTGTAGAGACACGGCTGTAGTGTAGAGTTACGGCTGTAGTGTAGAGTTACGGCTGTAGTGTAGAGTTACGGCTGTAGTGTAGTGTAGAGATACGGCTGTAGTGTAGAGATACGGCTGTAGTGTAGACTTACGGCTGTAGTGTAGAGATACGGCTGTAGTGTAGAGATACGGCTGTAGTGTAGAGTAGAGATACGGCTGTAGTGTAGAAATACGGCTGTAGTGAAGGGATACGGCTGTAGTGTAGAGATATGGCTGTAGTGTAGACTAGAGATACGGCTCTAGTGTAGAGTAGAGATACGGCTGTAGTGTAGAGACAAGGCTGTAGTGTAGTTACGGCTGTATTGTAGAGTTACGGCTGTAGTGTAGAGTTATGGCTGTAGTGTGGAGATACGGCTGTAGTGTAGAGATACGGCTGTAGTGCAGAGATACGGCTGTAGTGTGGAGATACGGCTGTAGTGTAGAGACACGGCTGTAGTGTAGAGTTACGGCTGTAGTGTAGAGTTACGGCTGAAGTGTAGAGTAGAGATACGGCTGTAGTGTAGAGATACGGCTGTAGTGTAGAGATACGGCTGTAGTGTAGAGTTACGGCTGTAGTGTAGAGATACGGCTGTAGTGTAGAGTTACGGCTGTAGTGTAGAGTTACGGCTTTGGTGTAGAGTTACGGCTGTAGTGTAGAGTTACGGCTGTAGTGTGGAGTTACGGCTGTAGTGTAGAGATACGGCTGTAGTGTAGAGTAGAGTTACGGCTGTAGTGTAGAGATACGGCTGTAGTGAAGAGATACAGCTGTAGTGTAGAGATACTGCTGTAGTGTAGGGATACGGCTGTAGTGTAGAGTTACTGCTGTAGTGTGGAGATAAGGCTGTAGTGTAGAGTTACGTCTGTAGAGTAGAGATACGGCTGTAGTGTGGAGATATGGCTGTAGTGTAGCGTTACGGCTGTAGAGTAGAGATACGGCTGTAGTGTAGAGTTACGGCTGTAGTGTAGAGTAGGGTTTCGGCTGTAGAGTAGAGTTACGGCTGTAGAGTAGAGTTACGGCTGTAGTGTGGAGATACGGCTGTAGTGTAGAGTTACGGCTGTAGAGTAGAGATACGGCTGTAGTGTGGAGATATGGCTGTAGTGTAGAGTTACGGCTGTAGAGTAGAGATACGGCTGTAGTGAAGAGTTACGGCTGTAGTGTAGAGTAGGGTTACGGCTGTAGTGTAGAGATACGGCTGTAGTGTAGAGTTACGGCTGTAGTGTAGAGTTACGGCTGTAGTGTAGAGATACGGCTGTAGTGTAGAGATACGGCTGTAGTGTAGAGATACGGCTGTAGAGTAGAGACACGGCTGTAGTGTAGAGTTACGGCTGTAGTGTAGAGTTACGGCTGTAGTGTGGAGATACGGCTGTAGTGTAGAGTTACGGCTGTAGAGTAGAGATACGGCTGTAGTGTGGAGATACGGCTGTAGTGTAGAGTTACGGCTGTAGAGTAGAGATACGGCTGTAGTGTGGAGATATGGCTGTAGTGTAGAGATACGGCTGTAGTGAAGAGTTACGGCTGTAGTGTAGAGTAGGGTTACGGCTGTAGTGTAGAGATACGGCTGTAGTGTAGAGTTACGGCTGTAGTGTAGAGTTACGGCTGTAGTGTAGAGATACGGCTGTAGTGTAGAGATACGGCTGTAGTGTAGAGATACGGCTGTAGAGTAGAGACACGGCTGTAGTGTAGAGTTACGGCTGTAGTGTAGAGTTACGGCTGTAGTGTAGAGTTACGGCTGTAGTGTAGAGATACGGCTGTAGTGTAGAGTAGAGATACGGCTGTAGTGTAGAAATACGGCTGTAGTGTAGAGTAGCGATACGGCTGTAGTGTAGAGTTACGGCTGTAGTGAAGGGATACGGCTGTAGTGTAGAGATATGGCTGTAGTGTAGACTAGAGATACGGCTGTAGTGTAGAGTAGAGATACGGCTGTAGTGTAGAGACACGGCTGTAGTGTAGTTACGGCTGTAGTGTAGAGTTACGGCTGTAGTGTAGAGTTATGGCTGTAGTGTGGAGTAGAGTTACGGCTGTAGTGTAGAGTAGCGATACGGCTGTAGTGTAGCGATACGGCTGTAGTGTAGAGATACGGCTGTAGTGTAGAGTTACGGCTGTAGTGTAGAGTTACGGCTGTAGTGTAGAGTTACGGCTGTAGTGTGGAGTTACGGCTGTAGTGTAGAGATACGGCTGTAGTGTAGAGTAGAGTTACGGCTGTAGTGTAGAGATACGGCTGTAGTGAAGAGATACAGCTGTAGTGTAGAGATACTGCTGTAGTGTAGGGATACGGCTGTAGTGTAGAGTTACTGCTGTAGTGTGGAGATAAGGCTGTAGTGTAGAGTTACGTCTGTAGAGTAGAGATACGGCTGTAGTGTGGAGATATGGCTGTAGTGTAGCGTTACGGCTGTAGAGTAGAGATACGGCTGTAGTGTAGAGTTACGGCTGTAGTGTAGAGTAGGGTTTCGGCTGTAGAGTAGAGTTACGGCTGTAGAGTAGAGTTACGGCTGTAGTGTGGAGATACGGCTGTAGTGTAGAGTTACGTCTGTAGAGTAGAGATACGGCTGTAGTGTGGAGATATGGCTGTAGTGTAGAGTTACGGCTGTAGAGTAGAGATACGGCTGTAGTGAAGAGTTACGGCTGTAGTGTAGAGTAGGGTTACGGCTGTAGTGTAGAGATACGGCTGTAGTGTAGAGTTACGGCTGTAGTGTAGAGTTACGGCTGTAGTGTAGAGATACGGCTGTAGTGTAGAGATACGGCTGTAGTGTAGAGATACGGCTGTAGTGTAGAGACACGGCTGTAGTGTAGAGTTACGGCTGTAGTGTAGAGTTACGGCTGTAGTGTAGTGTAGAGATACGGCTGTAGTGTAGAGATACGGCTGTAGTGTAGACTTACGGCTGTAGTGTAGAGATACGGCTGTAGTGTAGAGATACGGCTGTAGTGTAGAGTAGAGATACGGCTGTAGTGTAGAAATACGGCTGTAGTGAAGGGATACGGCTGTAGTGTAGAGATATGGCTGTAGTGTAGACTAGAGATACGGCTCTAGTGTAGAGTAGAGATACGGCTGTAGTGTAGAGACACGGCTGTAGTGTAGTTACGGCTGTATTGTAGAGTTACGGCTGTAGTGTAGAGTTATGGCTGTAGTGTGGAGATACGGCTGTAGTGTAGAGATACGGCTGTAGTGCAGAGATACGGCTGTAGTGTGGAGTTACGGCTGTAGTGTAGAGATACGGCTGTAGTGTAGAGTAGAATTACGGCTGTAGTGTAGAGTTACGGCTGTAGAGTAGAGATACGGCTGTAGTGTGGAGATATGGCTGTAGTGTAGAGTTACGGCTGTAGAGTAGAGATACGGCTGTAGTGTAGAGTTACGGCTGTAGTGTAGAGTAGGGTTTTGGCTGTAGAGTAGAGTTACGGCTGTAGAGTAGAGTTACGGCTGTAGTGTGGAGATACGGCTGTAGTGTAGAGTTACGGCTGTAGTGTAGGGATATGGCTGTAGTGTAGACTAGAGATACGGCTGTAGTGTAGAGTAGAGATACGGCTGTAGTGTAGAAATACGGCTGTAGTGTAGAGTAGCGATACGGCTGTAGTGTAGAGTTACGGCTGTAGTGAAGGGATACGGCTGTAGTGTAGAGATATGGCTGTAGTGTAGACTAGAGATACGGCTGTAGTGTAGAGTAGAGATACGACTGTAGTGTAGAGACACGGCTGTAGTGTAGTTACGGCTGTAGTGTAGAGTTACGCCTGTAGTGTAGAGATACGGCTGTAGTGTAGAGATACGGCTGTAGTGCAGAGATACGGCTGTAGTGTGGAGTTACGGCTGTAGTGTAGAGATACGGCTGTAGTGTAGAGTAGAGTTACGGCTGTAGTGTAGAGTTACGGCTGTAGAGTAGAGATACGGCTGTAGTGTGGAGATATGGCTGCAGTGTAGAGTTACGGCTGTAGAGTAGAGATACGGCTGTAGTGTAGAGTTACGGCTGTAGTGTAGAGTAGGGTTTCGGCTGTAGAGTAGAGTTACGGCTGTAGAGTAGAGTTACGGCTGTAGTGTAGAGACACGGCTGTAGTGTAGAGTTACGGCTGTAGTGTAGAGTTACGGCTGTAGTGTAGAGTTACGGCTGTAGTGTAGAGATACGGCTGTAGTGTAGAGTAGCGATACGGCTGTAGTGTAGAGTTACGGCTGTAGTGAAGGGATACGGCTGTAGTGTAGAGATATGGCTGTAGTGTAGACTAGAGATACGGCTGTAGTGTAGAGTAGAGATACGGCTGTAGTGTAGAGACACGGCTGTAGTGTAGTTACGGCTGTAGTGTAGAGTTACGGCTGTAGTGTAGAGTTATGGCTGTAGTGTGGAGTAGAGTTACGGCTGTAGTGTAGAGTAGAGATACGGCTGTAGTGTAGAGATACGGCTGTAGTGTAGAGATACGGCTGTAGTGTAGAGTTACGGCTGTAGTGTAGAGTTACGGCTGTAGTGTAGAGTTACGGCTGTAGTGTGGAGTTACGGCTGTAGTGTAGAGATACGGCTGTAGTGTAGAGTAGAGTTACGGCTGTAGTGTAGAGATACGGCTGTAGTGAAGAGATACAGCTGTAGTGTAGAGATACTGCTGTAGTGTAGGGATACGGCTGTAGTGTAGAGTTACTGCTGTAGTGTGGAGATAAGGCTGTAGTGTAGAGTTACGTCTGTAGAGTAGAGATAAGGCTGTAGTGTGGAGATATGGCTGTAGTGTAGCGTTACGGCTGTAGAGTAGAGATACGGCTGTAGTGTAGAGTTACGGCTGTAGTGTAGAGTAGGGTTTCGGCTGTAGAGTAGAGTTACGGCTGTAGAGTAGAGTTACGGCTGTAGTGTGGAGATACGGCTGTAGTGTAGAGTTACGGCTGTAGAGTAGAGATACGGCTGTAGTGTGGAGATATGGCTGTAGTGTAGAGTTACGGCTGTAGAGTAGAGATACGGCTGTAGTGAAGAGTTACGGCTGTAGTGTAGAGTAGGGTTACGGCTGTAGTGTAGAGATACGGCTGTAGTGTAGAGTTACGGCTGTAGTGTAGAGTTACGGCTGTAGTGTAGAGATACGGCTGTAGTGTAGAGATACGGCTGTAGTGTAGAGATACGGCTGTAGTGTAGAGACACGGCTGTAGTGTAGAGTTACGGCTGTAGTGTAGAGTTACGGCTGTAGTGTAGTGTAGAGATACGGCTGTAGTGTAGAGATACGGCTGTAGTGTAGACTTACGGCTGTAGTGTAGAGATACGGCTGTAGTGTAGAGATACGGCTGTAGTGTAGAGTAGAGATACGGCTGTAGTGTAGAAATACGGCTGTAGTGAAGGGATACGGCTGTAGTGTAGAGATATGGCTGTAGTGTAGACTAGAGATACGGCTCTAGTGTAGAGTAGAGATACGGCTGTAGTGTAGAGACACGGCTGTAGTGTAGTTATGGCTGTATTGTAGAGTTACGGCTGTAGTGTAGAGTTATGGCTGTAGTGTGGAGATACGGCTGTAGTGTAGAGATACGGCTGTAGTGCAGAGATACGGCTGTAGTGTGGAGTTACGGCTGTAGTGTAGAGATACGGCTGTAGTGTAGAGTAGAATTACGGCTGTAGTGTAGAGTTACGGCTGTAGAGTAGAGATACGGCTGTAGTGTGGAGATATGGCTGTAGTGTAGAGTTACGGCTGTAGAGTAGAGATACGGCTGTAGTGTAGAGTTACGGCTGTAGTGTAGAGTAGGGTTTTGGCTGTAGAGTAGAGTTACGGCTGTAGAGTAGAGTTACGGCTGTAGTGTGGAGATACGGCTGTAGTGTAGAGTTACGGCTGTAGTGTAGGGATACGGCTGTAGTGTAGAGATATGGCTGTAGTGTAGACTAGAGATACGGCTGTAGTGTAGAGTAGAGATACGGCTGTAGTGTAGAAATACGGCTGTAGTGTAGAGTAGCGATACGGCTGTAGTGTAGAGTTACGGCTGTAGTGAAGGGATACGGCTGTAGTGTAGAGATATGGCTGTAGTGTAGACTAGAGATACGGCTGTAGTGTAGAGTAGAGATACGGCTGTAGTGTAGAGACACGGCTGTAGTGTAGTTACGGCTGTAGTGTAGAGTTACGGCTGTAGTGAAGAGATACAGCTGTAGTGTAGAGATACTGCTGTAGTGTAGGGATACGGCTGTAGTGTAGAGTTACTGCTGTAGTGTGGAGATAAGGCTGTAGTGTAGAGTTACGTCTGTAGAGTAGAGATACGGCTGTAGTGTGGAGATATGGCTGTAGTGTAGCGTTACGGCTGTAGAGTAGAGATACGGCTGTAGTGTAGAGTTACGGCTGTAGTGTAGAGTAGGGTTTCGGCTGTAGAGTAGAGTTACGGCTGTAGAGTAGAGTTACGGCTGTAGTGTGGAGATACGGCTGTAGTGTAGAGTTACGGCTGTAGAGTAGAGATACGGCTGTAGTGTGGAGATATGGCTGTAGTGTAGAGTTACGGCTGTAGAGTAGAGATACGGCTGTAGTGAAGAGTTACGGCTGTAGTGTAGAGTAGGGTTACGGCTGTAGTGTAGAGATACGGCTGTAGTGTAGAGTTACGGCTGTAGTGTAGAGTTACGGCTGTAGTGTAGAGATACGGCTGTAGTGTAGAGATACGGCTGTAGTGTAGAGATACGGCTGTAGTGTAGAGACACGGCTGTAGTGTAGAGTTACGGCTGTAGTGTAGAGTTACGGCTGTAGTGTAGAGTTACGGCTGTAGTGTAGAGATACGGCTGTAGTGTAGAGTAGAGATACGGCTGTAGTGTAGAAATACGGCTGTAGTGTAGAGTAGCGATACGGCTGTAGTGTAGAGTTACGGCTGTAGTGAAGGGATACGGCTGTAGTGTAGAGATATGGCTGTAGTGTAGACTAGAGATACGGCTGTAGTGTAGAGTAGAGATACGGCTGTAGTGTAGAGACACGGCTGTAGTGTAGTTACGGCTGTAGTGTAGAGTTACGGCTGTAGTGTAGAGTTATGGCTGTAGTGTGGAGTAGAGTTACGGCTGTAGTGTAGAGTAGAGATACGGCTGTAGTGTAGAGATACGGCTGTAGTGTAGAGATACGGCTGTAGTGTAGAGTTACGGCTGTAGTGTAGAGATACGGCTGTGGTGTAGAGTTACGGCTGTAGTGTAGAGTTACGGCTGTAGTGTGGAGTTACGGCTGTAGTGTAGAGATACGGCTGTAGTGTAGAGTAGAGTTACGGCTGTAGTGTAGAGATACGGCTGTAGTGAAGAGATACAGCTGTAGTGTAGAGATACTGCTGTAGTGTAGGGATACGGCTGTAGTGTAGAGTTACTGCTGTAGTGTGGAGATAAGGCTGTAGTGTAGAGTTACGTCTGTAGAGTAGAGATACGGCTGTAGTGTGGAGATATGGCTGTAGTGTAGCGTTACGGCTGTAGAGTAGAGATACGGCTGTAGTGTAGAGTTACGGCTGTAGTGTAGAGTAGGGTTTCGGCTGTAGAGTAGAGTTACGGCTGTAGAGTAGAGTTACGGCTGTAGTGTGGAGATACGGCTGTAGTGTAGAGTTACGGCTGTAGAGTAGAGATACGGCTGTAGTGTGGAGATATGGCTGTAGTGTAGAGTTACGGCTGTAGAGTAGAGATACGGCTGTAGTGAAGAGTTACGGCTGTAGTGTAGAGTAGGGTTACGGCTGTAGTGTAGAGATACGGCTGTAGTGTAGAGTTACGGCTGTAGTGTAGAGTTACGGCTGTAGTGTAGAGATACGGCTGTTGTGTAGAGATACGGCTGTAGTGTAGAGACACGGCTGTAGTGTAGAGTTACGGCTGTAGTGTAGAGTTACGGCTGTAGTGTAGTGTAGAGATACGGCTGTAGTGTAGTGTAGAGATACGGCTGTAGTGTAGAGATACGGCTGTAGTGTAGACTTACGGCTGTAGTGTAGAGATACGGCTGTAGTGTAGAGATACGGCTGTAGTGTCGAGTAGAGATACGGCTGTAGTGTAGAAATACGGCTGTAGTGAAGGGATACGGCTGTAGTGTAGAGATATGGCTGTAGTGTAGACTAGAGATACGGCTCTAGTGTAGAGTAGAGATACGGCTGTAGTGTAGAGACACGGCTGTAGTGTAGTTACGGCTGTATTGTAGAGTTACGGCTGTAGTGTAGAGTTATGGCTGTAGTGTGGAGATACGGCTGTAGTGTAGAGATACGGCTGTAGTGCAGAGATACGGCTGTAGTGTGGAGTTACGGCTGTAGTGTAGAGATACGGCTGTAGTGTAGAGTAGAATTACGGCTGTAGTGTAGAGTTACGGCTGTAGAGTAGAGATACGGCTGTAGTGTGGAGATATGGCTGTAGTGTAGAGTTACGGCTGTAGAGTAGAGATACGGCTGTAGTGTAGAGTTACGGCTGTAGTGTAGAGTAGGGTTTTGGCTGTAGAGTAGAGTTACGGCTGTAGAGTAGAGTTACGGCTGTAGTGTGGAGATACGGCTGTAGTGTAGAGTTACGGCTGTAGTGTAGGGATACGGCTGTAGTGTAGAGATATGGCTGTAGTGTAGACTAGAGATACGGCTGTAGTGTAGAGTAGAGATACGGCTGTAGTGTAGAAATACGGCTGTAGTGTAGAGTAGCGATACGGCTGTAGTGTAGAGTTACGGCTGTAGTGAAGGGATACGGCTGTAGTGTAGAGATATGGCTGTAGTGTAGACTAGAGATACGGCTGTAGTGTAGAGTAGAGATACGGCTGTAGTGTAGAGACACGGCTGTAGTGTAGTTACGGCTGTAGTGTAGAGATACGGCTGTAGTGTAGAGATACGGCTGTAGTGTAGAGATACGGCTGTAGTGCAGAGATACGGCTGTAGTGTGGAGTTACGGCTGTAGTGTAGAGATACGGCTGTAGTGTAGAGTAGAGTTACGGCTGTAGTGTAGAGTTACGGCTGTAGAGTAGAGATACGGCTGTAGTGTGGAGATACGGCTGTAGTGTAGAGAAACGGCTGTAGTGTAGAGTAGGGTTTCGGCTGTAGTGTAGAGATACGGCTGTAGTGTAGAGAAACGGCTGTAGTGTAGAGTTACGGCTGTAGTGTAGAGTTACGGCTGTAGTGTAGAGTTACGGCTGTAGTGTAGAGATACGGCTGTAGTGTAGAGTAGAGATACGGCTGTAGTGTAGAAATACGGCTGTAGTGTAGAGTAGCGATACGGCTGTAGTGTAGAGTTACGGCTGTAGTGAAGGGATACGGCTGTAGTGTAGAGATATGGCTGTAGTGTAGACTAGAGATACGGCTGTAGTGTAGAGTAGAGATACGGCTGTAGTGTAGAGACACGGCTATAGTGTAGTTACGGCTGTAGTGTAGAGTTACGGCTGTAGTGTAGAGTTATGGCTGTAGTGTGGAGTAGAGTTACGGCTGTAGTGTAGAGTAGAGAAACGGCTGTAGTGTAGAGACTGTAGTGCAGCCACTTTATACTATACTATGCCACTTTGTTTACATACTCATCTCATTTGTACATACTGTACCCGATACCATCTACTGTATCTTGCCTATGCTGCTCTGTACCATCACTCATTCATATATCCTTATGTACATATTCTTTATCCCCTTACACTGTGTACAAGACAGTAGTTTTGGAATTGTTAGTTAGATTACTTGTTATTACTGCATTGTCGGAACTGGAAGCACAAGCATTTCGCTACACTCGCATTAACATCTGCTAACCATGTGTATGTGACAAATAAAATTTGATTTGATTTGATTTGAGATACGGCTGTAGTGTAGAGATACGGCTGTAGTGTAGAGTTACGGCTGTAGTGTAGAGATACGGCTGTAGTGTAGAGTTACGGCTGTAGTGTAGAGTTACGGCTTTGGTGTAGAGTTACGGCTGTGGTGTAGAGTTACGGCTGTAGTGTAGAGTTACGGCTGTAGTGTGGAGTTACGGCTGTAGTGTAGAGATACGGCTGTAGTGTAGAGTAGAGTTACGGCTGTAGTGTAGAGATACGGCTGTAGTGAAGAGATACAGCTGTAGTGTAGAGATACTGCTGTAGTGTAGGGATACGGCTGTAGTGTAGAGTTACTGCTGTAGTGTGGAGATAAGGCTGTAGTGTAGAGTTACGTCTGTAGAGTAGAGATACGGCTGTAGTGTGGAGATATGGCTGTAGTGTAGCGTTACGGCTGTAGAGTAGAGATACGGCTGTAGTGTAGAGTTACGGCTGTAGTGTAGAGTAGGGTTTCGGCTGTAGAGTAGAGTTACGGCTGTAGAGTAGAGTTACGGCTGTAGTGTAGAGTTACGGCTGTAGAGTAGAGATACGGCTGTAGTGAAGAGTTACGGCTGTAGTGTAGAGTAGGGTTACGGCTGTAGTGTAGAGATACGGCTGTAGTGTAGAGTTACGGCTGTAGTGTAGAGATACGGCTGTAGTGTAGAGATACGGCTGTAGTGTAGAGATACGGCTGTAGTGTAGAGACACGGCTGTAGTGTAGAGTTACGGCTGTAGTGTAGAGTTACGGCTGTAGTGTAGAGTTACGGCTGTAGTGTAGTGTAGAGATACGGCTGTAGTGTAGAGATACGGCTGTAGTGTAGACTTACGGCTGTAGTGTAGAGATACGGCTGTAGTGTAGAGATACGGCTGTAGTGTAGAGTAGAGATACGGCTGTAGTGTAGAAATACGGCTGTAGTGAAGGGATACGGCTGTAGTGTAGAGATATGGCTGTAGTGTAGACTAGAGATACGGCTCTAGTGTAGAGTAGAGATACGGCTGTAGTGTAGAGACAAGGCTGTAGTGTAGTTACGGCTGTATTGTAGAGTTACGGCTGTAGTGTAGAGTTATGGCTGTAGTGTGGAGATACGGCTGTAGTGTAGAGATACGGCTGTAGTGCAGAGATACGGCTGTAGTGTGGAGATACGGCTGTAGTGTAGAGACACGGCTGTAGTGTAGAGTTACGGCTGTAGTGTAGAGTTACGGCTGAAGTGTAGAGTAGAGATACGGCTGTAGTGTAGAGATACGGCTGTAGTGTAGAGATACGGCTGTAGTGTAGAGTTACGGCTGTAGTGTAGAGATACGGCTGTAGTGTAGAGTTACGGCTGTAGTGTAGAGTTACGGCTTTGGTGTAGAGTTACGGCTGTAGTGTAGAGTTACGGCTGTAGTGTGGAGTTACGGCTGTAGTGTAGAGATACGGCTGTAGTGTAGAGTAGAGTTACGGCTGTAGTGTAGAGATACGGCTGTAGTGAAGAGATACAGCTGTAGTGTAGAGATACTGCTGTAGTGTAGGGATACGGCTGTAGTGTAGAGTTACTGCTGTAGTGTGGAGATAAGGCTGTAGTGTAGAGTTACGTCTGTAGAGTAGAGATACGGCTGTAGTGTGGAGATATGGCTGTAGTGTAGCGTTACGGCTGTAGAGTAGAGATACGGCTGTAGTGTAGAGTTACGGCTGTAGTGTAGAGTAGGGTTTCGGCTGTAGAGTAGAGTTACGGCTGTAGAGTAGAGTTACGGCTGTAGTGTGGAGATACGGCTGTAGTGTAGAGTTACGGCTGTAGAGTAGAGATACGGCTGTAGTGTGGAGATATGGCTGTAGTGTAGAGTTACGGCTGTAGAGTAGAGATACGGCTGTAGTGAAGAGTTACGGCTGTAGTGTAGAGTAGGGTTACGGCTGTAGTGTAGAGATACGGCTGTAGTGTAGAGTTACGGCTGTAGTGTAGAGTTACGGCTGTAGTGTAGAGATACGGCTGTAGTGTAGAGATACGGCTGTAGTGTAGAGATACGGCTGTAGAGTAGAGACACGGCTGTAGTGTAGAGTTACGGCTGTAGTGTAGAGTTACGGCTGTAGTGTGGAGATACGGCTGTAGTGTAGAGTTACGGCTGTAGAGTAGAGATACGGCTGTAGTGTGGAGATACGGCTGTAGTGTAGAGTTACGGCTGTAGAGTAGAGATACGGCTGTAGTGTGGAGATATGGCTGTAGTGTAGAGATACGGCTGTAGTGAAGAGTTACGGCTGTAGTGTAGAGTAGGGTTACGGCTGTAGTGTAGAGATACGGCTGTAGTGTAGAGTTACGGCTGTAGTGTAGAGTTACGGCTGTAGTGTAGAGATACGGCTGTAGTGTAGAGATACGGCTGTAGTGTAGAGATACGGCTGTAGAGTAGAGACACGGCTGTAGTGTAGAGTTACGGCTGTAGTGTAGAGTTACGGCTGTAGTGTAGAGTTACGGCTGTAGTGTAGAGATACGGCTGTAGTGTAGAGTAGAGATACGGCTGTAGTGTAGAAATACGGCTGTAGTGTAGAGTAGCGATACGGCTGTAGTGTAGAGTTACGGCTGTAGTGAAGGGATACGGCTGTAGTGTAGAGATATGGCTGTAGTGTAGACTAGAGATACGGCTGTAGTGTAGAGTAGAGATACGGCTGTAGTGTAGAGACACGGCTGTAGTGTAGTTACGGCTGTAGTGTAGAGTTACGGCTGTAGTGTAGAGTTATGGCTGTAGTGTGGAGTAGAGTTACGGCTGTAGTGTAGAGTAGCGATACGGCTGTAGTGTAGCGATACGGCTGTAGTGTAGAGATACGGCTGTAGTGTAGAGTTACGGCTGTAGTGTAGAGTTACGGCTGTAGTGTAGAGTTACGGCTGTAGTGTGGAGTTACGGCTGTAGTGTAGAGATACGGCTGTAGTGTAGAGTAGAGTTACGGCTGTAGTGTAGAGATACGGCTGTAGTGAAGAGATACAGCTGTAGTGTAGAGATACTGCTGTAGTGTAGGGATACGGCTGTAGTGTAGAGTTACTGCTGTAGTGTGGAGATAAGGCTGTAGTGTAGAGTTACGTCTGTAGAGTAGAGATACGGCTGTAGTGTGGAGATATGGCTGTAGTGTAGCGTTACGGCTGTAGAGTAGAGATACGGCTGTAGTGTAGAGTTACGGCTGTAGTGTAGAGTAGGGTTTCGGCTGTAGAGTAGAGTTACGGCTGTAGAGTAGAGTTACGGCTGTAGTGTGGAGATACGGCTGTAGTGTAGAGTTACGTCTGTAGAGTAGAGATACGGCTGTAGTGTGGAGATATGGCTGTAGTGTAGAGTTACGGCTGTAGAGTAGAGATACGGCTGTAGTGAAGAGTTACGGCTGTAGTGTAGAGTAGGGTTACGGCTGTAGTGTAGAGATACGGCTGTAGTGTAGAGTTACGGCTGTAGTGTAGAGTTACGGCTGTAGTGTAGAGATACGGCTGTAGTGTAGAGATACGGCTGTAGTGTAGAGATACGGCTGTAGTGTAGAGACACGGCTGTAGTGTAGAGTTACGGCTGTAGTGTAGAGTTACGGCTGTAGTGTAGTGTAGAGATACGGCTGTAGTGTAGAGATACGGCTGTAGTGTAGACTTACGGCTGTAGTGTAGAGATACGGCTGTAGTGTAGAGATACGGCTGTAGTGTAGAGTAGAGATACGGCTGTAGTGTAGAAATACGGCTGTAGTGAAGGGATACGGCTGTAGTGTAGAGATATGGCTGTAGTGTAGACTAGAGATACGGCTCTAGTGTAGAGTAGAGATACGGCTGTAGTGTAGAGACACGGCTGTAGTGTAGTTACGGCTGTATTGTAGAGTTACGGCTGTAGTGTAGAGTTATGGCTGTAGTGTGGAGATACGGCTGTAGTGTAGAGATACGGCTGTAGTGCAGAGATACGGCTGTAGTGTGGAGTTACGGCTGTAGTGTAGAGATACGGCTGTAGTGTAGAGTAGAATTACGGCTGTAGTGTAGAGTTACGGCTGTAGAGTAGAGATACGGCTGTAGTGTGGAGATATGGCTGTAGTGTAGAGTTACGGCTGTAGAGTAGAGATACGGCTGTAGTGTAGAGTTACGGCTGTAGTGTAGAGTAGGGTTTTGGCTGTAGAGTAGAGTTACGGCTGTAGAGTAGAGTTACGGCTGTAGTGTGGAGATACGGCTGTAGTGTAGAGTTACGGCTGTAGTGTAGGGATATGGCTGTAGTGTAGACTAGAGATACGGCTGTAGTGTAGAGTAGAGATACGGCTGTAGTGTAGAAATACGGCTGTAGTGTAGAGTAGCGATACGGCTGTAGTGTAGAGTTACGGCTGTAGTGAAGGGATACGGCTGTAGTGTAGAGATATGGCTGTAGTGTAGACTAGAGATACGGCTGTAGTGTAGAGTAGAGATACGACTGTAGTGTAGAGACACGGCTGTAGTGTAGTTACGGCTGTAGTGTAGAGTTACGCCTGTAGTGTAGAGATACGGCTGTAGTGTAGAGATACGGCTGTAGTGCAGAGATACGGCTGTAGTGTGGAGTTACGGCTGTAGTGTAGAGATACGGCTGTAGTGTAGAGTAGAGTTACGGCTGTAGTGTAGAGTTACGGCTGTAGAGTAGAGATACGGCTGTAGTGTGGAGATATGGCTGCAGTGTAGAGTTACGGCTGTAGAGTAGAGATACGGCTGTAGTGTAGAGTTACGGCTGTAGTGTAGAGTAGGGTTTCGGCTGTAGAGTAGAGTTACGGCTGTAGAGTAGAGTTACGGCTGTAGTGTAGAGACACGGCTGTAGTGTAGAGTTACGGCTGTAGTGTAGAGTTACGGCTGTAGTGTAGAGTTACGGCTGTAGTGTAGAGATACGGCTGTAGTGTAGAGTAGCGATACGGCTGTAGTGTAGAGTTACGGCTGTAGTGAAGGGATACGGCTGTAGTGTAGAGATATGGCTGTAGTGTAGACTAGAGATACGGCTGTAGTGTAGAGTAGAGATACGGCTGTAGTGTAGAGACACGGCTGTAGTGTAGTTACGGCTGTAGTGTAGAGTTACGGCTGTAGTGTAGAGTTATGGCTGTAGTGTGGAGTAGAGTTACGGCTGTAGTGTAGAGTAGAGATACGGCTGTAGTGTAGAGATACGGCTGTAGTGTAGAGATACGGCTGTAGTGTAGAGTTACGGCTGTAGTGTAGAGTTACGGCTGTAGTGTAGAGTTACGGCTGTAGTGTGGAGTTACGGCTGTAGTGTAGAGATACGGCTGTAGTGTAGAGTAGAGTTACGGCTGTAGTGTAGAGATACGGCTGTAGTGAAGAGATACAGCTGTAGTGTAGAGATACTGCTGTAGTGTAGGGATACGGCTGTAGTGTAGAGTTACTGCTGTAGTGTGGAGATAAGGCTGTAGTGTAGAGTTACGTCTGTAGAGTAGAGATAAGGCTGTAGTGTGGAGATATGGCTGTAGTGTAGCGTTACGGCTGTAGAGTAGAGATACGGCTGTAGTGTAGAGTTACGGCTGTAGTGTAGAGTAGGGTTTCGGCTGTAGAGTAGAGTTACGGCTGTAGAGTAGAGTTACGGCTGTAGTGTGGAGATACGGCTGTAGTGTAGAGTTACGGCTGTAGAGTAGAGATACGGCTGTAGTGTGGAGATATGGCTGTAGTGTAGAGTTACGGCTGTAGAGTAGAGATACGGCTGTAGTGAAGAGTTACGGCTGTAGTGTAGAGTAGGGTTACGGCTGTAGTGTAGAGATACGGCTGTAGTGTAGAGTTACGGCTGTAGTGTAGAGTTACGGCTGTAGTGTAGAGATACGGCTGTAGTGTAGAGATACGGCTGTAGTGTAGAGATACGGCTGTAGTGTAGAGACACGGCTGTAGTGTAGAGTTACGGCTGTAGTGTAGAGTTACGGCTGTAGTGTAGTGTAGAGATACGGCTGTAGTGTAGAGATACGGCTGTAGTGTAGACTTACGGCTGTAGTGTAGAGATACGGCTGTAGTGTAGAGATACGGCTGTAGTGTAGAGTAGAGATACGGCTGTAGTGTAGAAATACGGCTGTAGTGAAGGGATACGGCTGTAGTGTAGAGATATGGCTGTAGTGTAGACTAGAGATACGGCTCTAGTGTAGAGTAGAGATACGGCTGTAGTGTAGAGACACGGCTGTAGTGTAGTTATGGCTGTATTGTAGAGTTACGGCTGTAGTGTAGAGTTATGGCTGTAGTGTGGAGATACGGCTGTAGTGTAGAGATACGGCTGTAGTGCAGAGATACGGCTGTAGTGTGGAGTTACGGCTGTAGTGTAGAGATACGGCTGTAGTGTAGAGTAGAATTACGGCTGTAGTGTAGAGTTACGGCTGTAGAGTAGAGATACGGCTGTAGTGTGGAGATATGGCTGTAGTGTAGAGTTACGGCTGTAGAGTAGAGATACGGCTGTAGTGTAGAGTTACGGCTGTAGTGTAGAGTAGGGTTTTGGCTGTAGAGTAGAGTTACGGCTGTAGAGTAGAGTTACGGCTGTAGTGTGGAGATACGGCTGTAGTGTAGAGTTACGGCTGTAGTGTAGGGATACGGCTGTAGTGTAGAGATATGGCTGTAGTGTAGACTAGAGATACGGCTGTAGTGTAGAGTAGAGATACGGCTGTAGTGTAGAAATACGGCTGTAGTGTAGAGTAGCGATACGGCTGTAGTGTAGAGTTACGGCTGTAGTGAAGGGATACGGCTGTAGTGTAGAGATATGGCTGTAGTGTAGACTAGAGATACGGCTGTAGTGTAGAGTAGAGATACGGCTGTAGTGTAGAGACACGGCTGTAGTGTAGTTACGGCTGTAGTGTAGAGTTACGGCTGTAGTGAAGAGATACAGCTGTAGTGTAGAGATACTGCTGTAGTGTAGGGATACGGCTGTAGTGTAGAGTTACTGCTGTAGTGTGGAGATAAGGCTGTAGTGTAGAGTTACGTCTGTAGAGTAGAGATACGGCTGTAGTGTGGAGATATGGCTGTAGTGTAGCGTTACGGCTGTAGAGTAGAGATACGGCTGTAGTGTAGAGTTACGGCTGTAGTGTAGAGTAGGGTTTCGGCTGTAGAGTAGAGTTACGGCTGTAGAGTAGAGTTACGGCTGTAGTGTGGAGATACGGCTGTAGTGTAGAGTTACGGCTGTAGAGTAGAGATACGGCTGTAGTGTGGAGATATGGCTGTAGTGTAGAGTTACGGCTGTAGAGTAGAGATACGGCTGTAGTGAAGAGTTACGGCTGTAGTGTAGAGTAGGGTTACGGCTGTAGTGTAGAGATACGGCTGTAGTGTAGAGTTACGGCTGTAGTGTAGAGTTACGGCTGTAGTGTAGAGATACGGCTGTAGTGTAGAGATACGGCTGTAGTGTAGAGATACGGCTGTAGTGTAGAGACACGGCTGTAGTGTAGAGTTACGGCTGTAGTGTAGAGTTACGGCTGTAGTGTAGAGTTACGGCTGTAGTGTAGAGATACGGCTGTAGTGTAGAGTAGAGATACGGCTGTAGTGTAGAAATACGGCTGTAGTGTAGAGTAGCGATACGGCTGTAGTGTAGAGTTACGGCTGTAGTGAAGGGATACGGCTGTAGTGTAGAGATATGGCTGTAGTGTAGACTAGAGATACGGCTGTAGTGTAGAGTAGAGATACGGCTGTAGTGTAGAGACACGGCTGTAGTGTAGTTACGGCTGTAGTGTAGAGTTACGGCTGTAGTGTAGAGTTATGGCTGTAGTGTGGAGTAGAGTTACGGCTGTAGTGTAGAGTAGAGATACGGCTGTAGTGTAGAGATACGGCTGTAGTGTAGAGATACGGCTGTAGTGTAGAGTTACGGCTGTAGTGTAGAGATACGGCTGTGGTGTAGAGTTACGGCTGTAGTGTAGAGTTACGGCTGTAGTGTGGAGTTACGGCTGTAGTGTAGAGATACGGCTGTAGTGTAGAGTAGAGTTACGGCTGTAGTGTAGAGATACGGCTGTAGTGAAGAGATACAGCTGTAGTGTAGAGATACTGCTGTAGTGTAGGGATACGGCTGTAGTGTAGAGTTACTGCTGTAGTGTGGAGATAAGGCTGTAGTGTAGAGTTACGTCTGTAGAGTAGAGATACGGCTGTAGTGTGGAGATATGGCTGTAGTGTAGCGTTACGGCTGTAGAGTAGAGATACGGCTGTAGTGTAGAGTTACGGCTGTAGTGTAGAGTAGGGTTTCGGCTGTAGAGTAGAGTTACGGCTGTAGAGTAGAGTTACGGCTGTAGTGTGGAGATACGGCTGTAGTGTAGAGTTACGGCTGTAGAGTAGAGATACGGCTGTAGTGTGGAGATATGGCTGTAGTGTAGAGTTACGGCTGTAGAGTAGAGATACGGCTGTAGTGAAGAGTTACGGCTGTAGTGTAGAGTAGGGTTACGGCTGTAGTGTAGAGATACGGCTGTAGTGTAGAGTTACGGCTGTAGTGTAGAGTTACGGCTGTAGTGTAGAGATACGGCTGTTGTGTAGAGATACGGCTGTAGTGTAGAGACACGGCTGTAGTGTAGAGTTACGGCTGTAGTGTAGAGTTACGGCTGTAGTGTAGTGTAGAGATACGGCTGTAGTGTAGTGTAGAGATACGGCTGTAGTGTAGAGATACGGCTGTAGTGTAGACTTACGGCTGTAGTGTAGAGATACGGCTGTAGTGTAGAGATACGGCTGTAGTGTCGAGTAGAGATACGGCTGTAGTGTAGAAATACGGCTGTAGTGAAGGGATACGGCTGTAGTGTAGAGATATGGCTGTAGTGTAGACTAGAGATACGGCTCTAGTGTAGAGTAGAGATACGGCTGTAGTGTAGAGACACGGCTGTAGTGTAGTTACGGCTGTATTGTAGAGTTACGGCTGTAGTGTAGAGTTATGGCTGTAGTGTGGAGATACGGCTGTAGTGTAGAGATACGGCTGTAGTGCAGAGATACGGCTGTAGTGTGGAGTTACGGCTGTAGTGTAGAGATACGGCTGTAGTGTAGAGTAGAATTACGGCTGTAGTGTAGAGTTACGGCTGTAGAGTAGAGATACGGCTGTAGTGTGGAGATATGGCTGTAGTGTAGAGTTACGGCTGTAGAGTAGAGATACGGCTGTAGTGTAGAGTTACGGCTGTAGTGTAGAGTAGGGTTTTGGCTGTAGAGTAGAGTTACGGCTGTAGAGTAGAGTTACGGCTGTAGTGTGGAGATACGGCTGTAGTGTAGAGTTACGGCTGTAGTGTAGGGATACGGCTGTAGTGTAGAGATATGGCTGTAGTGTAGACTAGAGATACGGCTGTAGTGTAGAGTAGAGATACGGCTGTAGTGTAGAAATACGGCTGTAGTGTAGAGTAGCGATACGGCTGTAGTGTAGAGTTACGGCTGTAGTGAAGGGATACGGCTGTAGTGTAGAGATATGGCTGTAGTGTAGACTAGAGATACGGCTGTAGTGTAGAGTAGAGATACGGCTGTAGTGTAGAGACACGGCTGTAGTGTAGTTACGGCTGTAGTGTAGAGATACGGCTGTAGTGTAGAGATACGGCTGTAGTGTAGAGATACGGCTGTAGTGCAGAGATACGGCTGTAGTGTGGAGTTACGGCTGTAGTGTAGAGATACGGCTGTAGTGTAGAGTAGAGTTACGGCTGTAGTGTAGAGTTACGGCTGTAGAGTAGAGATACGGCTGTAGTGTGGAGATATGGCTGCAGTGTAGAGTTACGGCTGTAGAGTAGAGATACGGCTGTAGTGTAGAGTTACGGCTGTAGTGTAGAGTAGGGTTTCGGCTGTAGAGTAGAGTTACGGCTGTAGAGTAGAGTTACGGATGTAGTGTAGAGACACGGCTGTAGTGTAGTTACGGCTGTAGTGTAGAGTTACGGCTGTAGAGTAGAGTTACGGCTGTAGTGTAGAGACACGGCTGTAGTGTAGAGTTACGGCTTTGGTGTAGAGTTACGGCTGTGGTGTAGAGTTACGGCTGTAGTGTAGAGTTACGGCTGTAGTGTGGAGTTACGGCTGTAGTGTAGAGATACGGCTGTAGTGTAGAGTAGAGTTACGGCTGTAGTGTAGAGATACGGCTGTAGTGAAGAGATACAGCTGTAGTGTAGAGATACTGCTGTAGTGTAGGGATACGGCTGTAGTGTAGAGTTACTGCTGTAGTGTGGAGATAAGGCTGTAGTGTAGAGTTACGTCTGTAGAGTAGAGATACGGCTGTAGTGTGGAGATATGGCTGTAGTGTAGCGTTACGGCTGTAGAGTAGAGATACGGCTGTAGTGTAGAGTTACGGCTGTAGTGTAGAGTAGGGTTTCGGCTGTAGAGTAGAGTTACGGCTGTAGAGTAGAGTTACGGCTGTAGTGTGGAGATACGGCTGTAGTGTAGAGTTACGGCTGTAGAGTAGAGATACGGCTGTAGTGTGGAGATATGGCTGTAGTGTAGAGTTACGGCTGTAGAGTAGAGATACGGCTGTAGTGAAGAGTTACGGCTGTAGTGTAGAGTAGGGTTACGGCTGTAGTGTAGAGATACGGCTGTAGTGTAGAGTTACGGCTGTAGTGTAGAGTTACGGCTGTAGTGTAGAGATACGGCTGTTGTGTAGAGATACGGCTGTAGTGTAGAGACACGGCTGTAGTGTAGAGTTACGGCTGTAGTGTAGAGTTACGGCTGTAGTGTAGTGTAGAGATACGGCTGTAGTGTAGTGTAGAGATACGGCTGTAGTGTAGTGTAGAGATACGGCTGTAGTGTAGAGATACGGCTGTAGTGTAGACTTACGGCTGTAGTGTAGAGATACGGCTGTAGTGTAGAGATACGGCTGTAGTGTCGAGTAGAGATACGGCTGTAGTGTAGAAATACGGCTGTAGTGAAGGGATACGGCTGTAGTGTAGAGATATGGCTGTAGTGTAGACTAGAGATACGGCTCTAGTGTAGAGTAGAGATACGGCTGTAGTGTAGAGACACGGCTGTAGTGTAGTTACGGCTGTATTGTAGAGTTACGGCTGTAGTGTAGAGTTATGGCTGTAGTGTGGAGATACGGCTGTAGTGTAGAGATACGGCTGTAGTGCAGAGATACGGCTGTAGTGTGGAGTTACGGCTGTAGTGTAGAGATACGGCTGTAGTGTAGAGTAGAATTACGGCTGTAGTGTAGAGTTACGGCTGTAGAGTAGAGATACGGCTGTAGTGTGGAGATATGGCTGTAGTGTAGAGTTACGGCTGTAGAGTAGAGATACGGCTGTAGTGTAGAGTTACGGCTGTAGTGTAGAGTAGGGTTTTGGCTGTAGAGTAGAGTTACGGCTGTAGAGTAGAGTTACGGCTGTAGTGTGGAGATACGGCTGTAGTGTAGAGTTACGGCTGTAGTGTAGGGATACGGCTGTAGTGTAGAGATATGGCTGTAGTGTAGACTAGAGATACGGCTGTAGTGTAGAGTAGAGATACGGCTGTAGTGTAGAAATACGGCTGTAGTGTAGAGTAGCGATACGGCTGTAGTGTAGAGTTACGGCTGTAGTGAAGGGATACGGCTGTAGTGTAGAGATATGGCTGTAGTGTAGACTAGAGATACGGCTGTAGTGTAGAGTAGAGATACGGCTGTAGTGTAGAGACACGGCTGTAGTGTAGTTACGGCTGTAGTGTAGAGATACGGCTGTAGTGTAGAGATACGGCTGTAGTGTAGAGATACGGCTGTAGTGCAGAGATACGGCTGTAGTGTGGAGTTACGGCTGTAGTGTAGAGATACGGCTGTAGTGTAGAGTAGAGTTACGGCTGTAGTGTAGAGTTACGGCTGTAGAGTAGAGATACGGCTGTAGTGTGGAGATATGGCTGCAGTGTAGAGTTACGGCTGTAGAGTAGAGATACGGCTGTAGTGTAGAGTTACGGCTGTAGTGTAGAGTAGGGTTTCGGCTGTAGAGTAGAGTTACGGCTGTAGAGTAGAGTTACGGATGTAGTGTAGAGACACGGCTGTAGTGTAGTTACGGCTGTAGTGTAGAGTTACGGCTGTAGAGTAGAGTTACGGCTGTAGTGTAGAGACACGGCTGTAGTGTAGTTACGGCTGTAGTGTAGAGATACGGCTGTAGTGTAGAGATACGGCTGTAGTGCAGAGATACGGCTGTAGTGTGGAGTTACGGCTGTAGTGTAGAGATACGGCTGTAGTGTAGAGTAGAGTTACGGCTGTAGTGTAGAGATACGGCTGTAGTGTAGGGATACGGCTGTAGTGTAGCGATACGGCTGTAGTGTAGAGATACGGCTGTAGTGTAGAGTTACGGCTGTAGTGTGGAGATACGGCTGTAGTGTAGAGTTACGGCTGTAGAGTAGAGATACGGCTGTAGTGTGGAGATACGGCTGTAGTGTAGAGTTACGGCTGTTTTAAAGTAGAGATACGGCTGCAGTGTAGAGTTACGGCTGTAGTGTAGAGTAGGGTTACGGCTGTAGAGTAGAGTTACGGCTGTAGTGTAGAGTAGAGATACGGCTGTAGTGTAGGGATACGGCTGTAGTGTAGAGATATGGCTGTAGTGTAGACTAGAGATACGGCTGTAGTGTAGAGTAGAGATACGGCTGTAGTGTAGAGACACGGCTGTATTGTAGTTACGGCTGTAGTGTAGAGTTACGGCTGTAGTGTAGGGATACGGCTGTAGTGTAGAGATATGGCTGTAGTGTAGACTAGAGATACGGCTGTAGTGTAGAGTAGAGATACGGCTGTAGTGTAGTTACGGCTGTAGTGTATAGTTGTGGCTGTAGTGTGGAGATACGGCTGTAGTGTAGTGATACGGCTGTAGTGTGGAGATACGGCTGTAGTGTGGAGTTACGGCTGTAGTGTAGGGATACGGCTGTAGTGTAGCGATACGGCTGTAGTGTGGAGATACGGCTGTAGTGTAGAGTTACGGCTGTAGAGTAGAGATACGGCTGTAGTGTGGAGATACGGCTGTAGTGTAGAGTTACGGCTGTTTTAAAGTAGAGATACGGCTGCAGTGTAGAGTTACGGCTGTAGTGTAGAGTAGGGTTACGGCTGTAGAGTAGAGTTACGGCTGTAGTGTAGAGTAGAGATACGGCTGTAGTGTAGAGTAGAGTTACGGCTGTAGTGTAGAGTTACGGCTGTAGTGTAGAGTTACGGCTGTAGTGTAGAGTTACGGCTGTAGTGTAGAGATACGGCTGTAGTGTAGAGTTACGGCTGTAGTGTAGAGTTACGGCTGTGGTGTAGAGTTACGGCTGTGGTGTAGAGTTACGGCTGTAGTGTAGAGTTACGGCTGTAGTGTAGAGATACGGCTGTAGTGTAGAGTTACGGCTGTAGTGTAGAGTTACGGCTGTGGTGTAGAGTTACGGCTGTAGTGTAGAGTTACGGCTGTAGTGTAGAGTTACGGCTGTAGTGTAGAGATACGGCTGTAGTGTGGAGTTACGGCTGTAGTGTAGGGTGAAAGATGGCTGAAAGTAGAGATACGGCTGCAGTGTAGAGTTACGGCTGTAGTGTAGAGTAGGGTTACGGCTGTAGAGTAGAGTTACGGCTGTAGTGTAGAGTAGAGATACGGCTGTAGTGTAGGGATACGGCTGTAGTGTAGAGATATGGCTGTAGTGTAGACTAGAGATACGGCTGTAGTGTAGAGTAGAGATACGGCTGTAGTGTAGAGACACGGCTGTATTGTAGTTACGGCTGTAGTGTAGAGTTACGGCTGTAGTGTAGGGATACGGCTGTAGTGTAGAGATATGGCTGTAGTGTAGACTAGAGATACGGCTGTAGTGTAGAGTAGAGATACGGCTGTAGTGTAGTTACGGCTGTAGTGTATAGTTGTGGCTGTAGTGTGGAGATACGGCTGTAGTGTAGTGATACGGCTGTAGTGTGGAGATACGGCTGTAGTGTGGAGTTACGGCTGTAGTGTAGGGATACGGCTGTAGTGTAGCGATACGGCTGTAGTGTGGAGATACGGCTGTAGTGTAGAGTTACGGCTGTAGAGTAGAGATACGGCTGTAGTGTGGAGATACGGCTGTAGTGTAGAGTTACGGCTGTTTTAAAGTAGAGATACGGCTGCAGTGTAGAGTTACGGCTGTAGTGTAGAGTAGGGTTACGGCTGTAGAGTAGAGTTACGGCTGTAGTGTAGAGTAGAGATACGGCTGTAGTGTAGAGTAGAGTTACGGCTGTAGTGTAGAGTTACGGCTGTAGTGTAGAGTTACGGCTGTAGTGTAGAGTTACGGCTGTAGTGTAGAGATACGGCTGTAGTGTAGAGTTACGGCTGTAGTGTAGAGTTACGGCTGTGGTGTAGAGTTACGGCTGTGGTGTAGAGTTACGGCTGTAGTGTAGAGTTACGGCTGTAGTGTAGAGATACGGCTGTAGTGTAGAGTTACGGCTGTAGTGTAGAGTTACGGCTGTGGTGTAGAGTTACGGCTGTAGTGTAGAGTTACGGCTGTAGTGTAGAGTTACGGCTGTAGTGTAGAGATACGGCTGTAGTGTGGAGTTACGGCTGTAGTGTGAAATTATAGTTAGCAGCATTTTAGTCACATAAAGACTGTTAAACTAGCTGTTTAGTCTGTGTTTATTAAGTATGCAATAAACATGTAACATTTCTATCAAGAATTGGCAACTCGTTCTCATTCTGAGAAAATAAGGACGACCACTTGATTTCAACATCTGAACAAAGTGGACAGGCTAACATGCTGTTAACGGAAGGCAGGGTCATAACTAATAAACTACTGAATGTAGAGCTGGTGAAATTATACCGAGATCCAAGATGGCTGAACTTGGACTGGACTATCACGTGGGCTTGTGGTTGAGAGAGAGTTGATGAGACCAGTGAACGTGCATTATGCAACAACAACAAAAGAAGGCCATTTTTATAGTCAGTGCTGAAAAGTAGAGGTGCTGTATCTCAGCTGTAGAGGTGCTGTATCTCAGCTGAAAAGACAGACCAGTGATTATTGTAGAGGTGCTGTATCTCAGCTGTAGAGGTGCTGTATCTCAGCTGAAAAGACAGACCAGTGATTATTGTAGAGGTGCTGTATCTCAGCTGAAAAGACAGACCAGTGATTATTGTAGAGGTGCTGTATCTCAGCTGTAGAGGTGCTGTATCTCAGCTGAAAAGACAGACCAGTGATTATTGTAGAGGTGCTGTATCTCAGCTGAAAAGACAGACCAGTGATTATTGTAGAGGTGCTGTATCTCAGCTGAAAAGACAGACCAGTGATTATTGTAGAGGTGCTGTATCTCAGCTGAAAAGACAGACCAGTGATTATTGTAGAGGTGCTGTATCTCAGCTGAAAAGACAGACCAGTGATTATTGTAGAGGTGCTGTATCTCAGCTGAAAAGACAGACCAGTGATTATTGTAGAGGTGCTGTATCTCAGCTGAAAAGACAGACCAGTGATTATTGTAGAGGTGCTGTATCTCAGCTGTAGAGGTGCTGTATCTCAGCTGAAAAGACAGACCAGTGATTATTGTAGAGGTGCTGTATCTCAGCTGAAAAGACAGACCAGTGATTATTGTAGAGGTGCTGTATCTCAGCTGTAGAGGTGCTGTATCTCAGCTGAAAAGACAGACCAGTGATTATTGTAGAGGTGCTGTATCTCAGCTGAAAAGACAGACCAGTGATTATTGTAGAGGTGCTGTATCTCAGCTGAAAAGACAGACCAGTGATTATTGTAGAGGTGCTGTATCTCAGCTGAAAAGACAGACCAGTGATTATTGTAGAGGTGCTGTATCTCAGCTGAAAAGACAGACCAGTGATTATTGTAGAGGTGCTGTATCTCAGCTGAAAAGACAGACCAGTGATTATTGTAGAGGTGCTGTATCTCAGCTGAAAAGACAGACCAGTGATTATTGTAGAGGTGCTGTATCTCAGCTGTAGAGGTGCTGTATCTCAGCTGAAAAGACAGACCAGTGATTATTGTAGAGGTGCTGTATCTCAGCTGAAAAGACAGACCAGTGATTATTGTAGAGGTGCTGTATCTCAGCTGTAGAGGTGCTGTATCTCAGCTGAAAAGACAGACCAGTGATTATTGTAGAGGTGCTGTATCTCAGCTGAAAAGACAGACCAGTGATTATTGTAGAGGTGCTGTATCTCAGCTGAAAAGACAGACCAGTGATTATTGTAGAGGTGCTGTATCTCAGCTGAAAAGACAGACCAGTGATTATTGTAGAGGTGCTGTATCTCAGCTGAAAAGACAGACCAGTGATTATTGTAGAGGTGCTGTATCTCAGCTGAAAAGACAGACCAGTGATTATTGTAGAGGTGCTGTATCTCAGCTGAAAAGACAGACCAGTGATTATTGTAGAGGTGCTGTATCTCAGCTGAAAAGACAGACCAGTGATTATTGTAGAGGTGCTGTATCTCAGCTGAAAAGACAGACCAGTGATTATTGTAGAGGTGCTGTATCTCAGCTGAAAAGACAGACCAGTGATTATTGTAGAGGTGCTGTATCTCAGCTGAAAAGACAGACCAGTGATTATTGTAGAGGTGCTGTATCTCAGCTGAAAAGACAGACCAGTGATTATTGTAGAGGTGCTGTATCTCAGCTGAAAAGACAGACCAGTGATTATTGTAGAGGTGCTGTATCTCAGCTGAAAAGACAGACCAGTGATTATTGTAGAGGTGCTGTATCTCAGCTGAAAAGACAGACCAGTGATTATTGTAGAGGTGCTGTATCTCAGCTGAAAAGACAGACCAGTGATTATTGTAGAGGTGCTGTATCTCAGCTGAAAAGACAGACCAGTGATTATTGTAGAGGTGCTGTATCTCAGCTGAAAAGACAGACCAGTGATTATTGTAGAGGTGCTGTATCTCAGCTGAAAAGACAGACCAGTGATTATTGTAGAGGTGCTGTATCTCAGCTGAAAAGACAGACCAGTGATTATTGTAGAGGTGCTGTATCTCAGCTGAAAAGACAGACCAGTGATTATTGTAGAGGTGCTGTATCTCAGCTGTAGAGGTGCTGTATCTCAGCTGAAAAGACAGACCAGTGATTATTGCAACAACAAACAAATGAAAGCAGGGACAACTATTTTTGATAAAATAAAATTCAATTATTAGTGGGTCTTGTGGTTGTGGAAGGCTTATATTTATCCTGGGTATAATTTCACCAAACCTGAATTCATGACATTATTGCTGTTTTAAATGCAGTGGATTTGAACTTTAATTGCACAACAAAGCGTGTTTGTGAAGTTATTGTACAGAGGTGCTGTATCTCAGCTGTAGAGGTGCTGTATCTCAGCTGTAGAGGTGCTGTATCTCAGCTGTAGAGAGGTGCTGTATCTCAGCTGTAGAGGTGCTGTATCTCAGCTGTAGAGGTGCTGTATCTCAGCTGTAGAGGTGCTGTATCTCAGCTGTAGAGGTGCTGTATCTCAGCTGTAGAGGTGCTGTATCTTAGCTGTAGAGGTGCTGTATCTCAGCTGTAGAGGTGCTGTATCTCAGCTGTAGAGGTGCTGTATCTCAGCTGTAGAGGTGCTGTATCTCAGCTGTAGAGGTGCTGTATCTCAGCTGTAGAGGTGCTGTATCTCAGCTGTAGAGGTGATGTAGAGGTGCTGTATCTCAGCTGTAGAGGTGCTGTATCTCAGCTGTAGAGGTGCTGTTTCTCAGCTGTAGAGAGGTGCTGTATCTCAGCTGTAGAGGTGCTGTATCTCAGCTGTAGAGGTGCTGTATCTCAGCTGTAGAGGTGCTGTATCTCAGCTGTAGAGGTGCTGTATCTCAGCTGTAGAGGTGATGTATCTCAGCTGTAGAGGTGCTGTATCTCAGCTGTAGAGGTGCTGTATATCAGCTGTAGAGGTGCTGTATCTCAGCTGTAGAGGTGCTGTATCTCAGCTGTAGAGGTGCTGTATCTCAGCTGTAGAGAGGTGCTGTATCTCAGCTGTAGAGGTGCTGTATCTCAGCTGTAGAGGTGCTGTATCTCAGCTGTAGAGGTGCTGTATCTCAGCTGTAGAGGTGCTGTATCTCAGCTGTAGAGGTGCTGTATCTCAGCTGTAGAGGTGCTGTATATCAGCTGTAGAGGTGCTGTATCTCAGCTGTAGAGGTGCTGTATCTCAGCTGTAGAGGTGATGTATCTCAGCTGTAGAGGTGCTGTATCTCAGCTGTAGAGGTGCTGTATATCAGCTGTAGAGGTGCTGTATCTCAGCTGTAGAGGTGCTGTATCTCAGCTGTAGAGGTGCTGTATATCAGCTGTAGAGGTGCTGTATCTCAGCTGTAGAGGTGCTGTATCTCAGCTGTAGAGGTGATGTATCTCAGCTGTAGAGGTGCTGTATCTCAGCTGTAGAGGTGCTGTATATCAGCTGTAGAGGTGCTGTATCTCAGCTGTAGAGGTGCTGTATCTCAGCTGTAGAGGTGCTGTATCTCAGCTGTAGAGGTGCTGTATCTCAGCTGTAGAGGTGCTGTATCTCAGCTGTAGAGGTGCTGTATCTCAGCTGTAGAGGTGCTGTATCTCAGCTGTAGAGGGGTGCTGTATCTCAGCTGTAGAGGTGCTGTATCTCAGCTGTAGAGGTGATGTATCTCAGCTGTAGAGGTGCTGTATCTCAGCTGTAGAGGTGCTGTATCTCAGCTGTAGAGGTGCTGTATCTCAGCTGTAGAGGTGCTGTATCTCAGCTGTAGAGGTGATGTATCTTAGCTGTAGAGGTGATATATCTCAGCTGTAGAGGTGATGTATCTCAGCTGTAGAGGTGCTGTATCTCAGCTGTAGAGGTGCTGTATCTCAGCTGTAGAGGTGCTGTATCTCAGCTGTAGAGGTGATATATCTCAGCTGTAGAGGTGATGTATCTCAGCTGTAGAGGTGCTGTATCTCAGCTGTAGAGGGGTGCTGTATCTCAGCTGTACAGGTGATGTATCTCAGCTGTAGAGGTGATGTATCTCAGCTGTAGAGGTGCTGAGAGGGGATGTATCTCAGCTGTAGAGGTGCTGTATCTCAGCTGTAGAGGTGATGTATCTCAGCTGTAGAGGTGCTGAGAGGTGATGTATCTCAGCTGTAGAGGTGCTGTTTCTCAGCTGTAGAGGTGCTGTATCTCAGCTGTAGAGGTGATGTATCTCAGCTGTAGAGGTGATGTATCTCAGCTGTAGAGGTGCTGTATCTCAGCTGTAGAGGTGATGTATCTCAGCTGTAGAGAGGTGATGTAGAGGTGCTGTATCTCAGCTGAAGAGGTGCTGTATCTCAGCTGTAGAGGTGATGTAGAGGTGCTGTATCTCAGCTGTAGAGGTGCTGTATCTCAGCTGTAGAGGTGATGTATCTCAGCTGTAGAGAGGTGATGTAGAGGTGCTGTATCTCAGCTGAAGAGGTGCTGTATCTCAGCTGTAGAGGTGATGTAGAGGTGCTGTATCTCAGCTGTAGAGGTGCTGTATCTCAGCTGTAGAGGTGATGTATCTCAGCTGTAGAGGTGCTGTATCTCAGCTGTAGAGAGGTGCTGTATCTCAGCTGTAGAGGTGATGTATCTCAGCTGTAGAGGTGCTGTATCTCAGCTGTAGAGGTGATGTAGAGGTGATGTATCTCAGCTGTAGAGGTGATGTATCTCAGCTGTAGAGAGGTGCTGTATCTCAGCTGTAGAGGTGATGTATCTCAGCTGTAGAGGTGCTGTATCTCAGCTGTAGAGGTGATGTAGAGGTGATGTATCTCAGCTGTAGAGGTGCTGTATCTCAGCTGTAGAGGTGCTGTATCTCACATGTAGAGGTGATGTATCTCAGCTGTAGAGGTGATGTATCTCAGCTGTAGAGGTGCTGTATCTCAGCCGTAGAGGTGCTGTATCTCAGCCGTAGAGGTGATGTATCTCAGCTGTAGAGGTGATGTATCTCAGCTGTAGAGAGGTGCTGTATATCAGCTGTAGAGGTGCTGTATATCAGCTGTAGAGGTGATGTATCTCAGCCGTAGAGGTGCTGTATCTCAGCTGTAGATAGGTGCTGTTTCTCAGCTGTAGAGAGGTGATGTATCTCAGCTGTAGAGGTGATGTATCTCAGCTGTAGAGGTGCTGTATCTCAGCTGTAGAGGTGATGTATCTCAGCCGTAGAGGTGCTGTATCTCAGCTGTAGAGAGGTGATGTATCTCAGCTGTAGAGGGGATGTATCTCAGCCGTAGAGGTGCTGTATCTCAGCTGTAGAGGTGATGTAGAGGTGATGTATCTCAGCTGTAGAGAGGTGATGTATCTCAGCTGTAGAGGTGCTGTATCTCAGCTGTAGAGGTGATGTATCTCAGCTGTAGAGGTGCTGTATCTCAGCTGTAGAGGTGATGTATCTCAGCTGTAGAGGTGATGTATCTCAGCTGTAGAGGTGCTGTATCTCAGCTGTAGAGGTGATGTATCTCAGCTGTAGAGGTGCTGTATCTCAGCTGTACTGTTGTAAAGTGATTTAGGGGTAATGGTCACAAAGCTACTGGGTAGCTAAATCCATGTTGACACTAGCAGTTGAGTCCAGTCTGTACTTGTCCATTTGCGGTCTAGCTGCAGTCGTTGTGGATGAACTGCAGCTGGGTCATGGCCGATCCACAGCAGAGTGGGTAGACGACCATTATAGGCCCTTCTTGGTGGGCGCACTGAGTTTCCTCATCCCTCGTATCCTCCCTAACAACTCCCTGACAAAGACCTGCAGAGACAGAGACAGAGAAAGATAGATAGACAGACACAGAGAGAGAGAGAGAGAGAGAGAGAGAGAGAGAGAGAGAGAGAGAGAGAGAGAGAGAGATAGACATAGAGGCAGAGAGAGTGGGGTGTCATTAAAAATGGCCACTCTGAATGGGGTGTCTTTTAGAGTGGACAGTCAGAATGGGGTGTCCTTTAGGGTGGACAGTCAGAATGGAGTGTCCATTAGAGTGGACAGTCAGAATGGGGTGTCCATTAGAGTGGACAGTCAGAATGGGGTGTCCTTTAGGGTGGACAGTCAGAATGGGGTGTCCTTTAGGGTGGACAGTTAGAATGGGGTGGACAATTTGAATGGGGTGTCCTGGTGTCCTTTAGAGTGGACAGTCAGAATGGGGTGTCCTTTAGGGTGGACAGTCAGAATGGGGTGTCCTTTAGGGTGGACAGTTAGAATGGGGTGGACAATTTGAATGGGGTGTCCTGGTGTCCTTTAGAGTGGACAGTCAGAATGGGGTGTCCTTTAGGGTGGACAGTCAGAATGGGGTGTCCTTTAGAGTGGACAGTCAGAATGGGGTGTCCTGTAGGGTGGACAGTCAGAATGGGGTGTCCTGGTGTCCTTCAGAGTGGACAGTCAGAATGGGGTGTCCTGATGTCCTTCAGAGTGGACAGTCAGAATGGGGTATCCTTTAGAGTGGACAGTCAGAATGGGGTGTCCTGATTTCCTTCAGAGTGGACAGTCAGAAGGGGTGTCCTTCAGAGTGGACAGTCAGAATGGGGTGTCCTGATGTCCTTTAGAGTGGACAGTCAGAATGGGGTGTCCTTTAGAGTGGACAGTCAGAATGGAGTGTCCTTTAGAGTGGACAGTCAGAATTGGGTGTCCTTTAGGGTGGACAGTCAGAATGGGGTGTCCTTTAGAGTGGACAGTCAGAATGGGGTGTCCTTTAGGGTGGACAGTAAGAATGGGGTGTCCTTTAGGGTGGACAGTCAGAATGGGGTGTCCATTAGGGTGGACAGTCAGAATGGGGTGTCCATTAGAGTGGACAGTCAGAATGGGGTGTCCATTAGAGTGGACAGTCAGAATGGGGTGTCCTGGTGTCCTTTAGGGTGGACAGTCAGAATGGGGTGTCCATTAGAGTTGACAGTCAGAATGGGGTGTCCTTTAGAGTGGATCGTCAGAATGGGGTGTCCTTTAGAGTGGACAGTCAGAATTGGGTGTCCTTTAGAGTGGACAGTCAGAATGGGGTGTCCTTTAGGGTTGACAGTCAGAATGGGGTGTCATTTAGGGTGGACAGTCAGAATGGGGTGTCCTGGTGTCCTTCCGAGTGGACAGACAGAATGGGGTGTCCTGGTGTCCTTCAGAGTGGACAGACAGAATGGGGTGTCCTCTAGAGTGGACAGTCAGAATGGGGTGTCCTGGTGTCCATTAGAGTGGACAGTCAGAATGGGGTGTCCTTTAGGGTGGACAGTCAGAATGGGGTGTCCTTTAGAGTGGAACGTCAGAATGGGGTGTCCTTTAGAGTGGACAGTCAGAATTGGGTGTCCTTTAGAGTGGACAGTCAGAATGGGGTGTCCTTTAGGGTTGACAGTCAGAATGGGGTGTCATTTAGGGTGGACAGTCAGAATGGGGTGTCCTGGTGTCCTTCCGAGTGGACAGTCAGAATGGGGTGTCCTGATGTCCTTTAGAGTGGACACTCAGAATGGGTTGTCCTGATGTCCTTCAGAGTAGACAGTCAGAATGGGGTGTGCTGGTGTCCTTCAGAGTGGACAGTCAGAATGAGGTGTCCTGATGTCTTTCAGAGTGGACAGTCAGAATGGGGTGTGCTGGTGTCCTTCAGAGTGGACAGTCAGAATGGGGTGTCCTTTAGAGTGGACAGTCAGAATGGAGTGTCCTTTAGGGTGGACAGTCAGAATGGGGTGTCCTGTAGGGTGGACAGTCAGAATGGGGTGTCCTGGTGTCCTTCAGAGTGGACAGTCAGAATGGGGTGTCCTGATGTCCTTCAGAGTGGACAGTCAGAATGGGGTGTCCTGATTTCCTTCAGAGTGGACAGTCAGAAGGGGTGTCCTTCAGAGTGGACAGTCAGAATGGGGTGTCCTGATGTCCTTCAGAGTGGACAGTCAGAATGGGGTGTCCTTTAGAGTGGACAGTCAGAATGGGGTGTCCTTTAGAGTGGAAAGTCAGAATTGGGTGTCCTTTAGGGTGGACAGTCAGAATGGGGTGTCCTTTAGGGTGGACAGTCAGAATGGGGTGTCCTTTAGGGTGGACAGTCAGAATGGGGTGTCCATTAGGGTGGACAGTCAGAATGGGGTGTCCATTAGAGTGGACAGTCAGAATGGGGTGTCCATTAGAGTGGACAGTCAGAATGGGGTGTCCTGGTGTCCTTTAGAGTGGACAGTCAGAATGGGGTGTCCATTAGAGTGGACAGTCAGAATGGGGTGTCCTTTAGGGTGGACAGTCAGAATGGGGTGTCCATTAGGGTGGCCAGTCAGAATGGGGTGTCCTTTAGGGTGGACAGTCAGAATGGGGCATATATTAGGGTGGCCAGTCAGAATGGGGTGTCCTTTAGAGTGGACAGTCAGAATGGGGTGTCCTTTAGGGTGGACAGTCAGAATGGGGTGTCCATTAGAGAGGACAGTCAGAATGGGGTGTCCTGGTGTACTTCAGAGTGGACAGACAGAATGGGGTGTCCTCTAGAGTGGACAGTCAGAATGGGGTGTCCTGGTGTCCATTAGAGTGGACAGTCAGAATGGGGTGTCCTTTAGGGTGGAAAGTCAGAATGGGGTGTCCTTTAGAGTGGACAGTCAGAATTGGGTGTCCTTTAGAGTGGACAGTCAGAATGGGGTGTCCTTTAGGGTTGACAGTCAGAATGGGGTGTCCTTTAGGGTGGACAGTCAGAATGGGTTGTCCTGGTGTCCTTCCGAGTGGACACTCAGAATGGGTTGTCCTGATGTCCTTCAGAGTAGACAGTCAGAATGGGGTGTGCTGGTGTCCTTCAGAGTGGACAGTCAGAATGAGGTGTCCTGATGTCTTTCAGAGTGGACAGTCAGAATGGGGTGTGCTGGTGTCCTTCAGAGTGGACAGTCAGAATGGGGTGTCCTTTAGAGTGGACAGTCAGAATGGAGTGTCCTTTAGAGTGGACAGTCAGAATTGGGTGTCCTTTAGGGTGGACAGTCAGAATGGGGTGTCCTTTAGAGTGGGCAGTCAGAATGGGGTGTCCTTTAGGGTGGATAGTAATAATGGGGTGTCCTTTAGGGTGGACAGTCAGAATGGGGTGTCCATTAGGGTGGACAGTCAGAATGGGGTGTCCATTAGAGTGGACAGTCAGAATGGGGTGTCCATTAGAGTGGACAGTCAGAATGGGGTGTCCTGGTGTCCTTTAGGGTGGACAGTCAGAATGGGGTGTCCATTAGAGTTGACAGTCAGAATGGGGTGTCCTGGTGTACTTCAGAGTGGACAGACAGAATGGTGTGTCCTGGTTTCCTTCAGAGTGGACAGACAGAATGGGGTGTCCTCTAGAGTGGACAGTCAGAATGAGGTGTCCTGGTGTCCATTAGAGTGGACAGTCAGAATGGGGTGTCCTTTAGGGTGGACAGTCAGAATGGGGTGTCCTTTAGAGTGGAACGTCAGAATGGGGTGTCCTTTAGAGTGGACAGTCAGAATTGGGTGTCCTTTAGAGTGGACAGTCAGAATGGGGTGTCCTTTAGGGTTGACAGTCAGAATGGGGTGTCCTTTAGGGTGGACAGTCAGAATGGGGTGTCCTGGTGTCCTTTAGAGTGGACAGTCAGAATGGGGTGTCCTTTAGAGTGGACAGTCAGAATGGAGTGTCCTTTAGAGTGGACAGTCAGAATTGAGTGTCCTTTAGGGTGGATAGTCAGAATGGGGTGTCCTTTAGAGTGGACAGTCAGAATGGGGTGTCCTTTATGGTGGACAGTAAGAATGGGGTGTCCTTTAGGGTGGACAGTCAGAATGGGGTGTCCATTAGGGTGGACAGTCAGAATGGGGTGTCCATTAGAGTGGACAGTCAGAATGGGGTGTCCTGGTGTCCTTCCGAGTGGACAGTCAGAATGGGGTGTCCTGATGTCCTTTAGAGTGGACACTCAGAATGGGTTGTCCTGATGTCCTTCAGAGTAGACAGTCAGAATGGGGTGTGCTGGTGTCCTTCAGAGTGGACAGTCAGAATGAGGTGTCCTGATGTCTTTCAGAGTGGACAGTCAGAATGGGGTGTGCTGGTGTCCTTCAGAGTGGACAATCAGAATGGGGTGTCCTTTAGAGTGGACAGTCAGAATGGAGTGTCCTTTAGGGTGGACAGTCAGAATGGAGTGTCCTTTAGAGTGGACAGTCAGAATGGGGTGTCCTTTTTTAGGGTGGACAGTCAGAATAGGGTGTCCTTTAGGGTGGACAGTCAGAATGGGGTGTCCTTTAGAGTGGACAGTCAGAATGGGGTGTCCTGTAGGGTGGACAGTCAGAATGGGGTGTCCTGGTGTCCTTCAGAGTGGACAGTCAGAATGGGGTGTCCTGATGTCCTTCAGAGTGGACAGTCAGAATGGGGTGTCCTGATTTCCTTCAGAGTGGACAGTCAGAAGGGGTGTCCTTCAGAGTGGACAGTCAGAATGGGGTGTCCTGATGTCCTTCAGAGTGGACAGTCAGAATGGGGTGTCCTTTAGAGTGGACAGTCAGAATGGGGTGTCCTTTAGAGTGGAAAGTCAGAATTGGGTGTCCTTTAGGGTGGACAGTCAGAATGGGGTGTCCTTTAGAGTGGACAGTCAGAATGGGGTGTCCTTTAGGGTGGACAGTCAGAATGGGGTGTCCATTAGGGTGGACAGTCAGAATGGGGTGTCCATTAGAGTGGACAGTCAGAATGGGGTGTCCATTAGAGTGGACAGTCAGAATGGGGTGTCCTGGTGTCCTTTAGAGTGGACAGTCAGAATGGGGTGTCCTGTAGGGTGGACAGTCAGAATGGGGTGTCCTGGTGTCCTTCAGAGTGGACAGTCAGAATGGGGTGTCCTGATGTCCTTCAGAGTGGACAGTCAGAATGGGGTGTCCTGATTTCCTTCAGAGTGGACAGTCAGAAGGGGTGTCCTTCAGAGTGGACAGTCAGAATGGGGTGTCCTGATGTCCTTCAGAGTGGACAGTCAGAATGGGGTGTCCTTTAGAGTGGACAGTCAGAATGGGGTGTCCTTTAGAGTGGAAAGTCAGAATTGGGTGTCCTTTAGGGTGGACAGTCAGAATGGGGTGTCCTTTAGAGTGGACAGTCAGAATGGGGTGTCCTTTAGGGTGGACAGTCAGAATGGGGTGTCCATTAGGGTGGACAGTCAGAATGGGGTGTCCATTAGAGTGGACAGTCAGAATGGGGTGTCCATTAGAGTGGACAGTCAGAATGGGGTGTCCTGGTGTCCTTTAGAGTGGACAGTCAGAATGGGGTGTCCATTAGAGTGGACAGTCAGAATGGGGTGTCCTTTAGGGTGAACAGTCAGAATGGGGTGTCCATTAGGGTGGCCAGTCAGAATGGGGTGTCCTTTAGGGTGGACAGTCAGAATGGGACGTCCTTTAGGGTGGCCAGTCAGAATGGGGTGTCCTTTAGGGTGGACAGTCAGAATGGGGTGTCCATTAGAGAGGACAGTCAGAATGGGGTGTCCTGGTGTCCTTTAGGGTGGACAGTCAGAATGGGGTGTCCATTAGAGAGGACAGTCAGAATGGGGTGTCCTGGTGTACTTCAGAGTGGACAGACAGAATGGGGTGTCCTGGTGTCCTTCAGAGTGGACAGACAGAATGGGGTGTCCTCTAGAGTGGACAGTCAGAATGGGGTGTCCTGGTGTCCATTAGAGTGGACAGTCAGAATGGGGTGTCCTTTAGGGTGGACAGTCAGAATGGGGTGTCCTTTAGAGTGGAACGTCAGAATGGGGTGTCCTTTAGAGTGGACAGTCAGAATTGGGTGTCCTTTAGAGTGGACAGTCAGAATGGGGTGTCCTTTAGGGTTGACAGTCAGAATGGGGTGTCCTTTAGGGTGGACAGTCAGAATGGGGTGTCCTGGTGTCCTTCCGAGTGGACAGTCAGAATGGGGTGTCCTGATGTCCTTTAGAGTGGACACTCAGAATGGGTTGTCCTGATGTCCTTCAGAGTAGACAGTCAGAATGGGGTGTCCTTTAGGGTGGACAGTCAGAATGGGGCGTCCTTTAGGGTGGCCAGTCAGAATGGGGTGTCCTTTAGAGTGGACAGTCAGAATGGGGTGTCCTTTAGGGTGGACAGTCAGAATGGGGTGTCCATTAGAGAGGACAGTCAGAATGGGGTGTCCTGGTGTCCTTTAGGGTGGACAGTCAGAATGGGGTGTCCGTTAGAGTTGACAGTCAGAATGGGGTGTCCTGGTGTACTTCAGAGTGGACAGACAGAATGGGGTGTCCTCTAGAGTGGACAGTCAGAATGGGGTGTCCTGGTGTCCATTAGAGTGGACAGTCAGAATGGGGTGTCCTTTAGGGTGGACAGTCAGAATGGGGTGTCCTTTAGAGTAGAAAGTCAGAGTGGGGTGTCCTTTAGAGTGGACAGTCAGAATTGGGTGTCCTTTAGAGTGGACAGTCAGAATGGGGTGTCCTTTAGGGTTGACAGTCAGAATGGGGTGTCCTTTAGGGTGGACAGTCAGAATGGGTTGTCCTGGTGTCCTTCCGAGTGGACACTCAGAATGGGTTGTCCTGATGTCCTTCAGAGTAGACAGTCAGAATGGGGTGTGCTGGTGTCCTTCAGAGTGGACAGTCAGAATGAGGTGTCCTGATGTCTTTCAGAGTGGACAGTCAGAATGGGGTGTGCTGGTGTCCTTCAGAGTGGACAGTCAGAATGGGGTGTCCTTTAGAGTGGACAGTCAGAATGGAGTGTCCTTTAGAGTGGACAGTCAGAATTGGGTGTCTTTTAGGGTGGACAGTCAGAATGGGGTGTCCTTTAGAGTGGACAGTCAGAATGGGGTGTCCTTTAGGGTGGACAGTAATAATGGGGTGTCCTTTAGGGTGGACAGTCAGAATGGGTTGTCCATTAGGGTGGACAGTCAGAATGGGGTGTCCATTAGAGTGGACAGTCAGAATGGGGTGTCCATTAGAGTGGACAGTCAGAATGGGGTGTCCTTTAGAGTGGACAGTCAGAATGGGGTGTCCATTAGAGTTGACAGTCAGAATGGGGTGTCCTGGTGTACTTCAGAGTGGACAGACAGAATGGGGTGTCCTGATGTCCTTTAGAGTGGACACTCAGAATGGGTTGTCCTGATGTCCTTCAGAGTAGACAGTCAGAATGGGGTGTGCTGGTGTCCTTCAGAGTGGACAGTCAGAATGAGGTGTCCTGATGTCTTTCAGAGTGGACAGTCAGAATGGGGTGTCCTGATTTCCTTCAGAGTGGACAGTCAGAAGGGGTGTCCTTCAGAGTGGAAAGTCAGAATGGGGTGTCCTGATGTCCTTCAGAGTGGACAGTCAGAATGGGGTGTCCTTTAGAGTGGACAGTAAGAATGGGGTTTCCTTTAGAGTGGAAAGTCAGAATTGGATGTCCTTTAGGGTGGACAGTCAGAATGGGGTGTCCTTTAGAGTGGACAGTCAGAATGGGGTGTCCTTTAGGGTGGACAGTCAGAATGGGGTGTCCTTTAGGGTGGACAGTCAGAATGGGGTGTCCATTAGGGTGGACAGTCAGAATGGGGTGTCCATTAGAGTGGACAGTCAGAATGGGGTGTCCATTAGAGTGGACAGTCAGAATGGGGTGTCCTGGTGTCCTTTAGAGTGGACAGTCAGAATGGGGTGTCCATTAGAGTGGACAGTCAGAATGGGGTGTCCTTTAGGGTGAACAGTCAGAATGGGGTGTCCATTAGGGTGGCCAGTCAGAATGTGGTGTCCTTTAGGGTGGACAGTCAGAATGGGGCGTCCTTTAGGGTGGCCAGTCAGAATGGGGTGTCCTTTAGGGTGGACAGTCAGAATGGGGTGTCCATTAGAGAGGACAGTCAGAATGGGGTGTCCTGGTGTCCTTTAGGGTGGACAGTCAGAATGGGGTGTCCATTAGAGTTGACAGTCAGAATGGGGTGTCCTGGTGTCCTTCAGAGTGGACAGACAGAATGGGGTGTCCTCTAGAGTGGACAGTCAGAATGGGGTGTCCTGGTGTCCATTAGAGTGGACAGTCAGAATGGGGTGTCCTTTAGGGTGGACAGTCAGAATGGGGTGTCCTTTAGAGTGGAAAGTCAGAGTGGGGTGTCCTTTAGAGTGGACAGTCAGAATTGGGTGTCCTTTAGAGTGGACAGTCAGAATGGGGTGTCCTTTAGGGTTGACAGTCAGAATGGGGTGTCCTTTAGGGTGGACAGTCAGAATGGGTTGTCCTGGTGTCCTTCCGAGTGGACACTCAGAATGGGTTGTCCTGATGTCCTTCAGAGTAGACAGTCAGAATGGGGTGTGCTGGTGTCCTTCAGAGTGGACAGTCAGAATGAGGTGTCCTGATGTCTTTCAGAGTGGACAGTCAGAATGGGGTGTGCTGGTGTCCTTCAGAGTGGACAGTCAGAATGGGGTGTCCTTTAGAGTGGACAGTCAGAATGGAGTGTCCTTTAGAGTGGACAGTCAGAATTGGGTGTCCTTTAGGGTGGACAGTCAGAATGGGGTGTCCTTTAGAGTGGACAGTCAGAATGGGGTGTCCTTTAGGGTGGACAGTAATAATGGGGTGTCCTTTAGGGTGGACAGTCAGAATGGGGTGTCCATTAGGGTGGACAGTCAGAATGGGGTGTCCATTAGAGTGGACAGTCAGAATGGGGTGTCCATTAGAGTGGACAGTCAGAATGGGGTGTCCATTAGAGTGGACAGTCAGAATGGGGTGTCCATTAGAGTTGACAGTCAGAATGGGGTGTCCTGGTGTACTTCAGAGTGGACAGACAGAATGGGGTGTCCTGATGTCCTTTAGAGTGGACACTCAGAATGGGTTGTCCTGATGTCCTTCAGAGTAGACAGTCAGAATGGGGTGTGCTGGTGTCCTTCAGAGTGGACAGTCAGAATGAGGTGTCCTGATGTCTTTCAGAGTGGACAGTCAGAATGGGGTGTCCTGATTTCCTTCAGAGTGGACAGTCAGAAGGGGTGTCCATCAGAGTGGAAAGTCAGAATGGGGTGTCCTGATGTCCTTCAGAGTGGACAGTCAGAATGGGGTGTCCTTTAGAGTGGACAGTCAGAATGGGGTGTCCTTTAGGGTTGACAGTCAGAATGGGGTGTCCTTTAGGGTGGACAGTCAGAATGGGGTGTCCTGGTGTCCTTCCGAGTGGACAGTCAGAATGGGGTGTCCTTTAGAGTGGACAGTAAGAATGGGGTGTCCTTTAGAGTGGAAAGTCAGAATTGGATGTCCTTTAGGGTGGACAGTCAGAATGGGGTGTCCTTTAGAGTGGACAGTCAGAATGGGGTGTCCTTTAGGGTGGACAGTCAGAATGGGGTGTCCTTTAGGGTGGACAGTCAGAATGGGGTGTCCATTAGGGTGGACAGTCAGAATGGGGTGTCCATTAGAGTGGACAGTCAGAATGGGGTGTCCATTAGAGTGGACAGTCAGAATGGGGTGTCCTGGTGTCCTTTAGAGTGGACAGTCAGAATGGGGTGTCCATTAGAGTGGACAGTCAGAATGGGGTGTCCTTTAGGGTGAACAGTCAGAATGGGGTGTCCATTAGGGTGGCCAGTCAGAATGTGGTGTCCTTTAGGGTGGACAGTCAGAATGGGGCGTCCTTTAGGGTGGCCAGTCAGAATGGGTTGTCCTTTAGGGTGGACAGTCAGAATGGGGTGTCCATTAGAGAGTACAGTCAGAATGGGGTGTCCTGGTGTCCTTTAGGGTGGACAGTCAGAATGGGGTGTCCATTAGAGTTGACAGTCAGAATGGGGTGTCCTGGTGTCCTTCAGAGTGGACAGACAGAATGGGGTGTCCTCTAGAGTGGACAGTCAGAATGGGGTGTCCTGGTGTCCATTAGAGTGGACAGTCAGAATGGGGTGTCCTTTAGGGTGGACAGTCAGAATGGGGTGTCCTTTAGAGTGGAAAGTCAGAGTGGGGTGTCCTTTAGAGTGGACAGTCAGAATTGGGTGTCCTTTAGAGTGGACAGTCAGAATGGGGTGTCCTTTAGGGTTGACAGTCAGAATGGGGTGTCCTTTAGGGTGGACAGTCAGAATGGGTTGTCCTGGTGTCCTTCCGAGTGGACACTCAGAATGGGTTGTCCTGATGTCCTTCAGAGTAGACAGTCAGAATGGGGTGTGCTGGTGTCCTTCAGAGTGGACAGTCAGAATGAGGTGTCCTGATGTCTTTCAGAGTGGACAGTCAGAATGGGGTGTGCTGGTGTCCTTCAGAGTGGACAGTCAGAATGGGGTGTCCTTTAGAGTGGACAGTCAGAATTGGGTGTCCTTTAGGGTGGACAGTCAGAATGGGGTGTCCTTTAGAGTGGACAGTCAGAATGGGGTGTCCTTTAGGGTGGACAGTAATAATGGGGTGTCCTTTAGGGTGGACAGTCAGAATGGGGTGTCCATTAGGGTGGACAGTCAGAATGGGGTGTCCATTAGAGTGGACAGTCAGAATGGGGTGTCCATTAGAGTGGACAGTCAGAATGGGGTGTCCATTAGAGTGGACAGTCAGAATGGGGTGTCCATTAGAGTTGACAGTCAGAATGGGGTGTCCTGGTGTCCTTCAGAGTGGACAGACAGAATGGGGTGTCCTCTAGAGTGGACAGTCAGAATGGGGTGTCCTGGTGTCCATTAGAGTGGACAGTCAGAATGGGGTGTCCTTTAGGGTGGACAGTCAGAATGGGGTGTCCTTTAGAGTGGAACGTCAGAATGGGGTGTCCTTTAGAGTGGACAGTCAGAATTGGGTGTCCTTTAGAGTGGACAGTCAGAATGGGGTGTCCTTTAGGGTTGACAGTCAGAATGGGGTGTCCTTTAGGGTGGACAGTCAGAATGGGGTGTCCTGGTGTCCTTCCGAGTGGACAGTCAGAATGGGGTGTCCTTTAGAGTGGACAGTAAGAATGGGGTGTCCTTTAGAGTGGAAAGTCAGAATTGGATGTCCTTTAGGGTGGACAGTCAGAATGGGGTGTCCTTTAGAGTGGACAGTCAGAATGGGGTGTCCTTTAGGGTGGACAGTCAGAATGGGGTGTCCTTTAGGGTGGACAGTCAGAATGGGGTGTCCATTAGGGTGGACAGTCAGAATGGGGTGTCCATTAGAGTGGACAGTCAGAATGGGGTGTCCATTAGAGTGGACAGTCAGAATGGGGTGTCCTGGTGTCCTTTAGAGTGGACAGTCAGAATGGGGTGTCCATTAGAGTGGACAGTCAGAATGGGGTGTCCTTTAGGGTGAACAGTCAGAATGGGGTGTCCATTAGGGTGGCCAGTCAGAATGTGGTGTCCTTTAGGGTGGACAGTCAGAATGGGGTGTCCTTTAGGGTGGACAGTCAGAATGGGGTGTCCATTAGAGAGGACAGTCAGAATGGGGTGTCCTGGTGTCCTTTAGGGTGGACAGTCAGAATGGGGTGTCCATTAGAGTTGACAGTCAGAATGGGGTGTCCTGGTGTCCTTCAGAGTGGACAGACAGAATGGGGTGTCCTCTAGAGTGGACAGTCAGAATGGGGTGTCCTGGTGTCCATTAGAGTGGACAGTCAGAATGGGGTGTCCTTTAGGGTGGACAGTCAGAATGGGGTGTCCTTTAGAGTGGAAAGTCAGAGTGGGGTGTCCTTTAGAGTGGACAGTCAGAATTGGGTGTCCTTTAGAGTGGACAGTCAGAATGGGGTGTCCTTTAGGGTTGACAGTCAGAATGGGGTGTCCTTTAGGGTGGACAGTCAGAATGGGTTGTCCTGGTGTCCTTCCGAGTGGACACTCAGAATGGGTTGTCCTGATGTCCTTCAGAGTAGACAGTCAGAATGGGGTGTGCTGGTGTCCTTCAGAGTGGACAGTCAGAATGAGGTGTCCTGATGTCTTTCAGAGTGGACAGTCAGAATGGGGTGTGCTGGTGTCCTTCAGAGTGGACAGTCAGAATGGGGTGTCCTTTAGAGTGGACAGTCAGAATTGGGTGTCCTTTAGGGTGGACAGTCAGAATGGGGTGTCCTTTAGAGTGGACAGTCAGAATGGGGTGTCCTTTAGGGTGGACAGTAATAATGGGGTGTCCTTTAGGGTGGACAGTCAGAATGGGGTGTCCATTAGGGTGGACAGTCAGAATGGGGTGTCCATTAGAGTGGACAGTCAGAATGGGGTGTCCATTAGAGTGGACAGTCAGAATGGGGTGTCCATTAGAGTGGACAGTCAGAATGGGGTGTCCATTAGAGTTGACAGTCAGAATGGGGTGTCCTGGTGTACTTCAGAGTGGACAGACAGAATGGGGTGTCCTGATGTCCTTTAGAGTGGACACTCAGAATGGGTTGTCCTGATGTCCTTCAGAGTAGACAGTCAGAATGGGGTGTGCTGGTGTCCTTCAGAGTGGACAGTCAGAATGAGGTGTCCTGATGTCTTTCAGAGTGGACAGTCAGAATGGGGTGTCCTGATTTCCTTCAGAGTGGACAGTCAGAAGGGGTGTCCTTCAGAGTGGAAAGTCAGAATGGGGAGTCCTGATGTCCTTCAGAGTGGACAGTCAGAATGGGGTGTCCTTTAGAGTGGACAGTAAGAATGGGGTGTCCTTTAGAGTGGAAAGTCAGAATTGGATGTCCTTTAGGGTGGACAGTCAGAATGGGGTGTCCTTTAGAGTGGACAGTCAGAATGGGGTGTCCTTTAGGGTGGACAGTCAGAATGGGGTGTCCTTTAGGGTGGACAGTCAGAATGGGGTGTCCATTAGGGTGGACAGTCAGAATGGGGTGTCCATTAGAGTGGACAGTCAGAATGGGGTGTCCATTAGAGTGGACAGTCAGAATGGGGTGTCCTGGTGTCCTTTAGAGTGGACAGTCAGAATGGGGTGTCCATTAGAGTGGACAGTCAGAATGGGGTGTCCTTTAGGGTGAACAGTCAGAATGGGGTGTCCATTAGGGTGGCCAGTCAGAATGTGGTGTCCTTTAGGGTGGACAGTCAGAATGGGGCGTCCTTTAGGGTGGCCAGTCAGAATGGGGTGTCCTTTAGGGTGGACAGTCAGAATGGGGTGTCCATTAGAGAGGACAGTCAGAATGGGGTGTCCTGGTGTCCTTTAGGGTGGACAGTCAGAATGGGGTGTCCATTAGAGTTGACAGTCAGAATGGGGTGTCCTGGTGTCCTTCAGAGTGGACAGACAGAATGGGGTGTCCTCTAGAGTGGACAGTCAGAATGGGGTGTCCTGGTGTCCATTAGAGTGGACAGTCAGAATGGGGTGTCCTTTAGGGTGGACAGTCAGAATGGGGTGTCCTTTAGAGTGGAACGTCAGAATGGGGTGTCCTTTAGAGTGGACAGTCAGAATTGGGTGTCCTTTAGAGTGGACAGTCAGAATGGGGTGTCCTTTAGGGTTGACAGTCAGAATGGGGTGTCCTTTAGGGTGGACAGTCAGAATGGGGTGTCCTGGTGTCCTTCCGAGTGGACACTCAGAATGGGTTGTCCTGATGTCCTTCAGAGTAGACAGTCAGAATGGGGTGTGCTGGTGTCCTTCAGAGTGGACAGTCAGAATGAGGTGTCCTGATGTCTTTCAGAGTGGACAGTCAGAATGGGGTGTGCTGGTGTCCTTCAGAGTGGACAGTCAGAATGGGGTGTCCTTTAGAGTGGACAGTCAGAATGGAGTGTCCTTCAGAGTGGACAGTCAGAATTGGGTGTCCTTTAGGGTGGACAGTCAGAATGGGGTGTCCTTTAGAGTGGACAGTCAGAATGGGGTGTCCTTTAGGGTGGACAGTAATAATGGGGTGTCCTTTAGGGTGGACAGTCAGAATGGGGTGTCCATTAGGGTGGACAGTCAGAATGGGGTGTCCATTAGAGTGGACAGTCAGAATGGGGTGTCCATTAGAGTGGACAGTCAGAATGGGGTGTCCATTAGAGTGGACAGTCAGAATGGGGTGTCCATTAGAGTTGACAGTCAGAATGGGGTGTCCTGGTGTACTTCAGAGTGGACAGACAGAATGGGGTGTCCTGATGTCCTTTAGAGTGGACACTCAGAATGGGTTGTCCTGATGTCCTTCAGAGTAGACAGTCAGAATGGGGTGTGCTGGTGTCCTTCAGAGTGGACAGTCAGAATGAGGTGTCCTAATGTCTTTCAGAGTGGACAGTCAGAATGGGGTGTCCTGATTTCCTTCAGAGTGGACAGTCAGAAGGGGTGTCCTTCAGAGTGGAAAGTCAGAATGGGGTGTCCTGATGTCCTTCAGAGTGGACAGTCAGAATGGGGTGTCCTTTAGAGTGGACAGTAAGAATGGGGTGTCCTTTAGAATGGAAAGTCAGAATTGGATGTCCTTTAGGGTGGACAGTCAGAATGGGGTGTCCTTTAGAGTGGACAGTCAGAATGGGGTATCCTTTAGGGTGGACAGTCAGAATGGGGTGTCCTTTAGGGTGGACAGTCAGAATGGGGTGTCCATTAGGGTGGACAGTCAGAATGGGGTGTCCATTAGAGTGGACAGTCAGAATGGGGTGTCCATTAGAGTGGACAGTCAGAATGGGGTGTCCTGGTGTCCTTTAGAGTGGACAGTCAGAATGGGGTGTCCATTAGAGTGGACAGTCAGAATGGGGTGTCCTTTAGGGTGAACAGTCAGAATGGGGTGTCCATTAGGGTGGCCAGTCAGAATGTGGTGTCCTTTAGGGTGGACAGTCAGAATGGGGCGTCCTTTAGGGTGGCCAGTCAGAATGGGGTGTCCTTTAGGGTGGACAGTCAGAATGGGGTGTCCATTAGAGAGGACAGTCAGAATGGGGTGTCCTGGTGTCCTTTAGGGTGGACAGTCAGAATGGGGTGTCCATTAGAGTTGACAGTCAGAATGGGGTGTCCTGGTGTCCTTCAGAGTGGACAGACAGAATGGGGTGTCCTCTAGAGTGGACAGTCAGAATGGGGTGTCCTGGTGTCCATTAGAGTGGACAGTCAGAATGGGGTGTCCTTTAGGGTGGACAGTCAGAATGGGGTGTCCTTTAGAGTGGAACGTCAGAATGGGGTGTCCTTTAGAGTGGACAGTCAGAATTGGGTGTCCTTTAGAGTGGACAGTCAGAATGGGGTGTCCTTTAGGGTTGACAGTCAGAATGGGGTGTCCTTTAGGGTGGACAGTCAGAATGGGGTGTCCTGGTGTCCTTCCGAGTGGACACTCAGAATGGGTTGTCCTGATGTCCTTCAGAGTAGACAGTCAGAATGGGGTGTGCTGGTGTCCTTCAGAGTGGACAGTCAGAATGAGGTGTCCTGATGTCTTTCAGAGTGGACAGTCAGAATGGGGTGTCCTTTAGAGTGGACAGTCAGAATGGAGTGTCCTTTAGAGTGGACAGTCAGAATTGGGTGTCCTTTAGGGTGGACAGTCAGAATGGGGTGTCCTTTAGAGTGGACAGTCAGAATGGGGTGTCCTTTAGGGTGGACAGTAATAATGGGGTGTCCTTTAGGGTGGACAGTCAGAATGGGGTGTCCATTAGGGTGGACAGTCAGAATGGGGTGTCCATTAGAGTGGACAGTCAGAATGGGGTGTCCATTAGAGTGGACAGTCAGAATGGGGTGTCCATTAGAGTGGACAGTCAGAATGGGGTGTCCATTAGAGTTGACAGTCAGAATGGGGTGTCCTGGTGTACTTCAGAGTGGACAGACAGAATGGGGTGTCCTGATGTCCTTTAGAGTGGACACTCAGAATGGGTTGTCCTGATGTCCTTCAGAGTAGACAGTCAGAATGGGGTGTGCTGGTGTCCTTCAGAGTGGACAGTCAGAATGAGGTGTCCTAATGTCTTTCAGAGTGGACAGTCAGAATGGGGTGTCCTGATTTCCTTCAGAGTGGACAGTCAGAAGGGGTGTCCTTCAGAGTGGAAAGTCAGAATGGGGTGTCCTGATGTCCTTCAGAGTGGACAGTCAGAATGGGGTGTCCTTTAGAGTGGACAGTAAGAATGGGGTGTCCTTTAGAATGGAAAGTCAGAATTGGATGTCCTTTAGGGTGGACAGTCAGAATGGGGTGTCCTTTAGAGTGGACAGTCAGAATGGGGTATCCTTTAGGGTGGACAGTCAGAATGGGGTGTCCTTTAGGGTGGACAGTCAGAATGGGGTGTCCATTAGGGTGGACAGTCAGAATGGGGTGTCCATTAGAGTGGACAGTGAGAATGGGGTGTCCATTAGAGTGGACAGTCAGAATGGGGTGTCCTGGTGTCCTTTAGAGTGGACAGTCAGAATGGGGTGTCCATTAGAGTGGACAGTCAGAATGGGGTGTCCTTTAGGGTGAACAGTCAGAATGGGGTGTCCATTAGGGTGGCCAGTCAGAATGTGGTGTCCTTTAGGGTGGACAGTCAGAATGGGGCGTCCTTTAGGGTGGCCAGTCAGAATGGGGTGTCCTTTAGGGTGGACAGTCAGAATGGGGTGTCCATTAGAGAGGACAGTCAGAATGGGGTGTCCTGGTGTCCTTTAGGGTGGACAGTCAGAATGGGGTGTCCATTAGAGTTGACAGTCAGAATGGGGTGTCCTGGTGTCCTTCAGAGTGGACAGACAGAATGGGGTGTCCTCTAGAGTGGACAGTCAGAATGGGGTGTCCTGGTGTCCATTAGAGTGGACAGTCAGAATGGGGTGTCCTTTAGGGTGGACAGTCAGAATGGGGTGTCCTTTAGAGTGGAACGTCAGAATGGGGTGTCCTTTAGAGTGGACAGTCAGAATTGGGTGTCCTTTAGAGTGGACAGTCAGAATGGGGTGTCCTTTAGGGTTGACAGTCAGAATGGGGTGTCCTGATGTCCTTTAGAGTGGACACTCAGAATGGGTTGTCCTGATGTCCTTCAGAGTAGACAGTCAGAATTGGGTGTGCTGGTGTCCTTCAGAGTGGACAGTCAGAATGAGGTGTCCTGATGTCTTTCAGAGTGGACAGTCAGAATGGGGTGTGCTGGTGTCCTTCAGAGTGGACAATCAGAATGGGGTGTCCTTTAGAGTGGACAGTCAGAATGGAGTGTCCTTTAGGGTGGACAGTCAGAATGGAGTGTCCTTTAGAGTGGACAGTCAGAATGGGGTGTCCTTTTTTAGGGTGGACAGTCAGAATAGGGTGTCCTTTAGGGTGGACAGTCAGAATGGGGTGTCCTTTAGAGTGGACAGTCAGAATGGGGTGTCCTGTAGGGTGGACAGTCAGAATGGGGTGTCCTGGTGTCCTTCAGAGTGGACAGTCAGAATGGGGTGTCCTGATGTCCTTCAGAGTGGACAGTCAGAACGGGGTGTCCTGATTTCCTTCAGAGTGGACAGTCAGAAGGGGTGTCCTTCAGAGTGGACAGTCAGAATGGGGTGTCCTGATGTCCTTCAGAGTGGACAGTCAGAATGGGGTGTCCTTTAGAGTGGACAGCCAGAATGGGGTGTCCTTTAGAGTGGAAAGTCAGAATTGGGTGTCCTTTAGGGTGGACAGTCAGAATGGGGTGTCCTTTAGGGTGGACAGTCAGAATGGGGTGTCCATTAGGGTGGACAGTCAGAATGGGGTGTCCATTAGAGTGGACAGTCAGAATGGGGTGTCCATTAGAGTGGACAGTCAGAATGGGGTGTCCTGGTGTCCTTTAGAGTGGACAGTCAGAATGGGGTGTCCATTAGAGTGGACAGTCAGAATTTGGTGTCCTTTAGGGTGGACAGTCAGAATGGGGTGTCCATTAGGGTGGCCAGTCAGAATGGGGTGTCCTTTAGGGTGGACAGTCAGAATGGGGCGTCCTTTAGGGTGGCCAGTCAGAATGGGGTGTCCTTTAGAGTGGACAGTCAGAATGGGGTGTCCTTTAGGGTGGACAGTCAGAATGGGGTGTCCTTTAGGGTGGACAGTCAGAATGGGGTGTCCATTAGGGTGGCCAGTCAGAATGGGGTGTCCTTTAGGGTGGACAGTCAGAATGGGGCGTCCTTTAGGGTGGCCAGTCAGAATGGGGCGTCCTTTAGGGTGGACAGTCAGAATGGGGCGTCCTTTAGGGTGGACAGTCAGAATGGGGTGTCCTTTAGGGTGGACAGTCAGAATGGGGCGTCCTTTAGGGTGGCCAGTCAGAATGGGGTGTCCTTTAGAGTGGACAGTCAGAATGGGGTGTCCTTTAGGGTGGACAGTCAGAATGGGGTGTCCTTTAGGGTGGACAGTCAGAATGGGGTGTCCATTAGGGTGGCCAGTCAGAATGGGGTGTCCTTTAGGGTGGACAGTCAGAATGGGGCGTCCTTTAGGGTGGCCAGTCAGAATGGGGTGTCCTTTAGAGTGGACAGTCAGAATGGGGTGTCCTTTAGGGTGGACAGTCAGAATGGGGTGTCCATTAGAGAGGACAGTCAGAATGGGGTGTCCTGGTGTCCTTTAGGGTGGACAGTCAGAATGGGGTGTCCATTAGAGTTGACAGTCAGAATGGGGTGTCCTGGTTTACTTCAGAGTGGACAGACAGAATGGGGTGTCCTCTAGAGTGGACAGTCAGAATGGGGTGTCCTGGTGTCCATTAGAGTGGAAAGTCAGAATGGGGTGTCCTTTAGGGTGGACAGTCAGAATGGGGTGTCCTTTAGAGTGGAAAGTCAGAATGGGGTGTCCTTTAGAGTGGACAGTCAGAATTGGGTGTCCTTTAGAGTGGACAGTCAGAATGGGGTGTCCTTTAGGGTTGACAGTCGGAATGGGGTGTCCTTTAGGGTGGACAGTCAGAATGGGTTGTCCTGGTGTCCTTCCGAGTGGACACTCAGAATGGGTTGTCCTGATGTCCTTCAGAGTAGACAGTCAGAATGGGGTGTGCTGGTGTCCTTCAGAGTGGACAGTCAGAATGAGGTGTCCTGATGTCTTTCAGAGTGGACAGTCAGAATGGGGTGTGCTGGTGTCCTTCAGAGTGGACAGTCAGAATGGGGTGTCCTTTAGAGTGGACAGTCAGAATGGGGTGTCCATTAGAGTGGACAGTCAGAATGGGGTGTCCTGGTGTCCTTTAGAGTGGACAGTCAGAATGGGGTGTCCATTAGAGTGGACAGTCAGAATGGGGTGTCCTTTAGGGTGGACAGTCAGAATGGGGTGTCCATTAGGGTGGCCAGTCAGAATGGGGTGTCCTTTAGGGTGGACAGTCAGAATGGGGCATCCTTTAGGGTGGCCAGTCAGAATGGGGTGTCCTTTAGAGTGGACAGTCAGAATGGGGTGTCCTTTAGGGTGGACAGTCAGAATGGGGTGTCCATTAGAGAGGACAGTCAGAATGGGGTGTCCTGGTGTCCTTTAGGGTGGACAGTCAGAATGGGGTGTCCATTAGAGTTGACAGTCAGAATGGGGTGTCCTGGTGTACTTCAGAGTGGACAGACAGAATGGGGTGTCCTCTAGAGTGGACAGTCAGAATGGGGTGTCCTGGTGTCCATTAGAGTGGACAGTAATAATGGGGTGTCCTTTAGGGTGGACAGTCAGAATGGGGTGTCCTTTAGAGTGGAAAGTCAGAATGGGGTGTCCATTAGAGTGGACAGTCAGAATGGGGTGTCCATTAGAGTGGACAGTCAGAATGGGGTGTCCTGGTGTCCTTTAGGGTGGACAGTCAGAATGGGGTGTCCATTAGAGTTGACAGTCAGAATGGGGTGTCCTGGTGTACTTCAGAGTGGACAGACAGAATGGGGTGTCCTGGTTTCCTTCAGAGTGGACAGACAGAATGGGGTGTCCTCTAGAGTGGACAGTCAGAATGAGGTGTCCTGGTGTCCATTAGAGTGGACAGTCAGAATGGGGTGTCCTTTAGGGTGGACAGTCAGAATGGGGTGTCCTTTAGAGTGGAACGTCAGAATGGGGTGTCCTTTAGAGTGGACAGTCAGAATTGGGTGTCCTTTAGGGTTGACAGTCAGAATGGGGTGTCCTTTAGGGTGGACAGTCAGAATGGGGTGTCCTGGTGTCCTTTAGAGTGGACAGTCAGAATGGGGTGTCCTTTAGAGTGGACAGTCAGAATGGAGTGTCCTTTAGAGTGGACAGTCAGAATTGAGTGTCCTTTAGGGTGGACAGTCAGAATGGGGTGTCCTTTAGAGTGGACAGTCAGAATGGGGTGTCCTTTATGGTGGACAGTAAGAATGGGGTGTCCTTTAGGGTGGACAGTCAGAATGGGGTGTCCATTAGGGTTGACAGTCAGAATGGGGTGTCCATTAGAGTGGACAGTCAGAATGGGGTGTCCATTAGAGTGGACAGTCAGAATGGGGTGTCCTGGTGTCCTTCCGAGTGGACAGTCAGAATGGGGTGTCCTGATGTCCTTTAGAGTGGACACTCAGAATGGGTTGTCCTGATGTCCTTCAGAGTAGACAGTCAGAATGGGGTGTGCTGGTGTCCTTCAGAGTGGACAGTCAGAATGAGGTGTCCTGATGTCTTTCAGAGTGGACAGTCAGAATGGGGTGTGCTGGTGTCCTTCAGAGTGGACAATCAGAATGGGGTGTCCTTTAGAGTGGACAGTCAGAATGAAGTGTCCTTTAGGGTGGACAGTCAGAATGGAGTGTCCTTTAGAGTGGACAGTCAGAATGGGGTGTCCTTTTTTAGGGTGGACAGTCAGAATAGGGTGTCCTTTAGGGTGGACAATCAGAATGGGGTGTCCTTTAGAGTGGACAGTCAGAATGGGGTGTCCTGTAGGGTGGACAGTCAGAATGGGGTGTCCTGGTGTCCTTCAGAGTGGACAGTCAGAATGGGGTGTCCTGATGTCCTTCAGAGTGGACAGTCAGAATGGGGTGTCCTGATTTCCTTCAGAGTGGACAGTCAGAAGGGGTGTCCTTCAGAGTGGACAGTCAGAATGGGGTGTCCTGATGTCCTTCAGAGTGGACAGTCAGAATGGGGTGTCATTTAGAGTGGACAGTCAGAATGGGGTGTCCTTTAGAGTGGAAAGTCAGAATTGGGTGTCCTTTAGGGTGGACAGTCAGAATGGGGTGTCCTTTAGAGTGGACAGTCAGAATGGGGTGTCCTTTAGGGTGGACAGTCAGAATGGGGTGTCCATTAGGGTGGACAGTCAGAATGGGGTGTCCATTAGAGTGGACAGTCAGAATGGGGTGTCCATTAGAGTGGACAGTCAGAATGGGGTGTCCTGGTGTCCTTTAGAGTGGACAGTCAGAATGGGGTGTCCATTAGAGTGGACAGTCAGAATGGGGTGTCCTTTAGGGTGAACAGTCAGAATGGGGTGTCCATTAGGGTGGCCAGTCAGAATGGGGTGTCCTTTAGGGTGGACAGTCAGAATGGGACGTCCTTTAGGGTGGCCAGTCAGAATGGGGTGTCCCTTAGAGTGGACAGTCAGAATGGGGTGTCCTTTAGGGTGGACAGTCAGAATGGGGTGTCCATTAGAGAGGACAGTCAGAATGGGGTGTCCTGGTGTCCTTTAGGGTGGACAGTCAGAATGGGGTGTCCATTAGAGAGGACAGTCAGAATGGGGTGTCCTTGTGTACTTCAGAGTGGACAGACAGAATGGGGTGTCCTGGTGTCCTTCAGAGTGGACAGACAGAATGGGGTGTCCTCTAGAGTGGACAGTCAGAATGGGGTGTCCTGGTGTCCATTAGAGTGGACAGTCAGAATGGGGTGTCCTTTAGGGTGGACAGTCAGAATGGGGTGTCCTTTAGAGTGGAACGTCAGAATGGGGTGTCCTTTAGAGTGGACAGTCAGAATTGGGTGTCCTTTAGAGTGGACAGTCAGAATGGGGTGTCCTTCAGGGTTGACAGTCAGAATGGGGTGTCCTTTAGGGTGGACAGTCAGAATGGGGTGTCCTGGTGTCCTTCCGAGTGGACAGTCAGAATGGGGTGTCCTGATGTCCTTTAGAGTGCACACTCAGAATGGGTTGTCCTGATTTCCTTCAGAGTGGACAGTCAGAAGGGGTGTCCTTCAGAGTGGACAGTCAGAATGGGGTGTCCTGATGTCCTTCAGAGTGGACAGTCAGAATGGGGTGTCATTTAGAGTGGACAGTCAGAATGGGGTGTCCTTTAGAGTGGAAAGTCAGAATTGGGTGTCCTTTAGGGTGGACAGTCAGAATGGGGTGTCCTTTAGAGTGGACAGTCAGAATGGGGTGTCCTTTAGGGTGGACAGTCAGAATGGGGTGTCCATTAGGGTGGACAGTCAGAATGGGGTGTCCATTAGAGTGGACAGTCAGAATGGGGTGTCCATTAGAGTGGACAGTCAGAATGGGGTGTCCTGGTGTCCTTTAGAGTGGACAGTCAGAATGGGGTGTCCATTAGAGTGGACAGTCAGAATGGGGTGTCCTTTAGGGTGAACAGTCAGAATGGGGTGTCCATTAGGGTGGCCAGTCAGAATGGGGTGTCCTTTAGGGTGGACAGTCAGAATGGGACGTCCTTTAGGGTGGCCAGTCAGAATGGGGTGTCCCTTAGAGTGGACAGTCAGAATGGGGTGTCCTTTAGGGTGGACAGTCAGAATGGGGTGTCCATTAGAGAGGACAGTCAGAATGGGGTGTCCTGGTGTCCTTTAGGGTGGACAGTCAGAATGGGGTGTCCATTAGAGAGGACAGTCAGAATGGGGTGTCCTGGTGTACTTCAGAGTGGACAGACAGAATGGGGTGTCCTGGTGTCCTTCAGAGTGGACAGACAGAATGGGGTGTCCTCTAGAGTGGACAGTCAGAATGGGGTGTCCTGGTGTCCATTAGAGTGGACAGTCAGAATGGGGTGTCCTTTAGGGTGGACAGTCAGAATGGGGTGTCCTTTAGAGTGGAACGTCAGAATGGGGTGTCCTTTAGAGTGGACAGTCAGAATTGGGTGTCCTTTAGAGTGGACAGTCAGAATGGGGTGTCCTTTAGGGTTGACAGTCAGAATGGGGTGTCCTTTAGGGTGGACAGTCAGAATGGGGTGTCCTGGTGTCCTTCCGAGTGGACAGTCAGAATGGGGTGTCCTGATGTCCTTTAGAGTGGACACTCAGAATGGGTTGTCCTGATGTCCTTCAGAGTAGACAGTCAGAATGGGGTGTCCTTTAGGGTGGACAGTCAGAATGGGGCGTCCTTTAGAGTGGACAGTCAGAATGGGGTGTCCTTTAGGGTGGACAGTCAGAATGGGGTGTCCATTAGAGAGGACAGTCAGAATGGGGTGTCCTGGTGTCCTTTAGGGTGGACAGTCAGAATGGGGTGTCCGTTAGAGTTGACAGTCAGAATGGGGTGTCCTGGTGTACTTCAGAGTGGACAGACAGAATGGGGTGTCCTCTAGAGTGGACAGTCAGAATGGGGTGTCCTGGTGTCCATTAGAGTGGACAGTCAGAATGGGGTGTCCTTTAGGGTGGACAGTCAGAATGGGGTGTCCTTTAGAGTGGAAAATCAGAGTGGGGTGTCCTTTAGAGTGGACAGTCAGAATTGGGTGTCCTTTAGAGTGGACAGTCAGAATGGGGTGTCCTTTAGGGTTGACAGTCAGAATGGGGTGTCCTTTAGGGTGGACAGTCAGAATGGGTTGTCCTGGTGTCCTTCCGAGTGGACACTCAGAATGGGTTGTCCTGATGTCCTTCAGAGTAGACAGTCAGAATGGGGTGTGCTGGTGTCCTTCAGAGTGGACAGTCAGAATGATGTGTCCTGATGTCTTTCAGAGTGGACAGTCAGAATGGGGTGTGCTGGTGTCCTTCAGAGTGGACAGTCAGAATGGGGTGTCCTTTAGAGTGGACAGTCAGAATGGAGTGTACTTTAGAGTGGACAGTCAGAATTGGGTGTCCTTTAGGGTGAACAGTCAGAATGGGGTGTCCTTTAGAGTGGACAGTCAGAATGGGGTGTCCTTTAGGGTGGACAGTAATAATGGGGTGTCCTTTAGGGTGGACAGTCAGAATGGGGTGTCCATTAGGGTGGACAGTCAGAATGGGGTGTCCATTAGAGTGGACAGTCAGAATGGGGTGTCCATTAGAGTGGACAGTCAGAATGGGGTGTCCATTAGAGTGGACAGTCAGAATGGGGTGTCCATTAGAGTTGACAGTCAGAATGCGGTGTCCTGGTGTACTTCAGAGTGGACAGACAGAATGGGGTGTCCTGATGTCCTTTAGAGTGGACACTCAGAATGGGTTGTCCTGATGTCCTTCAGAGTAGACAGTCAGAATGGGGTGTGCTGGTGTCCTTCAGAGTGGACAGTCAGAATGAGGTGTCCTGATGTCTTTCAGAGTGGACAGTCAGAATGGGGTGTCCTGATTTCCTTCAGAGTGGACAGTCAGAAGGGGTGTCCTTCAGAGTGGAAAGTCAGAATGGGGTGTCCTGATGTCCTTCAGAGTGGACAGTCAGAATGGGTGGTCCTTTAGAGTGGACAGTAAGAATGGGGTGTCCTTTAGAGTGGAAAGTCAGAATTGGATGTCCTTTAGGGTGGACAGTCAGAATGGGGTGTCCTTTAGAGTGGACAGTCAGAATGGGGTGTCCTTTAGGGTGGACAGTCAGAATGGGGTGTCCTTTAGGGTGGACAGTCAGAATGGGGTGTCCATTAGGGTGGACAGTCAGAATGGGGTGTCCATTAGAGTGGACAGTCAGAATGGGGTGTCCATTAGAGTGGACAGTCAGAATGGGGTGTCCTGGTGTCCTTTAGAGTGGACAGTCAGAATGGGGTGTCCATTAGAGTGGACAGTCAGAATGGGGTGTCCTTTAGGGTGAACAGTCAGAATGGGGTGTCCATTAGGGTGGCCAGTCAGAATGTGGTGTCCTTTAGGGTGGACAGTCAGAATGGGGCGTCCTTTAGGGTGGCCAGTCAGAATGGGGTGTCCTTTAGGGTGGACAGTCAGAATGGGGTGTCCATTAGAGAGGACAGTCAGAATGGGGTGTCCTGGTGTCCTTTAGGGTGGACAGTCAGAATGGGGTGTCCATTAGAGTTGACAGTCAGAATGGGGTGTCCTGGTGTCCTTCAGAGTGGACAGACAGAATGGGGTGTCCTCTAGAGTGGACAGTCAGAATGGGGTGTCCTTTAGGGTGGACAGTCAGAATGGGGTGTCCTTTAGAGTGGAACGTCAGAATGGGGTGTCCTTTAGAGTGGACAGTCAGAATTGGGTGTCCTTTAGAGTGGACAGTCAGAATGGGGTGTCCTTTAGGGTTGACAGTCAGAATGGGGTGTCCTTTAGGGTGGACAGTCAGAATGGGGTGTCCTGGTGTCCTTCCGAGTGGACAGTCAGAATGGGGTGTCCTGATGTCCTTTAGAGTGGACACTCAGAATGGGTTGTCCTGATGTCCTTCAGAGTAGACAGTCAGAATTGGGTGTGCTGGTGTCCTTCAGAGTGGACAGTCAGAATGAGGTGTCCTGATGTCTTTCAGAGTGGACAGTCAGAATGGGGTGTGCTGGTGTCCTTCAGAGTGGACAATCAGAATGGGGTGTCCTTTAGAGTGGACAGTCAGAATGGAGTGTCCTTTAGGGTGGACAGTCAGAATGGAGTGTCCTTTAGAGTGGACAGTCAGAATGGGGTGTCCTTTTTTAGGGTGGACAGTCAGAATAGGGTGTCCTTTAGGGTGGACAGTCAGAATGGGGTGTCCTTTAGAGTGGACAGTCAGAATGGGGTGTCCTGTAGGGTGGACAGTCAGAATGGGGTGTCCTGGTGTCCTTCAGAGTGGACAGTCAGAATGGGGTGTCCTGATGTCCTTCAGAGTGGACAGTCAGAATGGGGTGTCCTGATTTCCTTCAGAGTGGACAGTCAGAAGGGGTGTCCTTCAGAGTGGACAGTCAGAATGGGGTGTCCTGATGTCCTTCAGAGTGGACAGTCAGAATGGGGTGTCCTTTAGAGTGGACAGTCAGAATTGGGTGTCCTTTAGGGTGGACAGTCAGAATGGGGTGTCCTTTAGGGTGGACAGTCAGAATGGGGTGTCCATTAGGGTGGACAGTCAGAATGGGGTGTCCATTAGAGTGGACAGTCAGAATGGGGTGTCCATTAGAGTGGACAGTCAGAATGGGGTGTCCTGGTGTCCTTTAGAGTGGACAGTCAGAATGGGGTGTCCATTAGAGTGGACAGTCAGAATGGGGTGTCCTTTAGGGTGGACAGTCAGAATGGGGTGTCCATTAGGGTGGCCAGTCAGAATGGGGTGTCCTTTAGGGTGGACAGTCAGAATGGGGCGTCCTTTAGGGTGGCCAGTCAGAATGGGGTGTCCTTTAGAGTGGACAGTCAGAATGGGGTGTCCTTTAGGGTGGACAGTCAGAATGGGGTGTCCTTTAGGGTGGACAGTCAGAATGGGGTGTCCATTAGGGTGGCCAGTCAGAATGGGGTGTCCTTTAGGGTGGACAGTCAGAATGGGGCGTCCTTTAGGGTGGCCAGTCAGAATGGGGTGTCCTTTAGAGTGGACAGTCAGAATGGGGTGTCCTTTAGGGTGGACAGTCAGAATGGGGTGTCCTTTAGAGTGGACAGTCAGAATGGGGTGTCCTGTAGGGTGGACAGTCAGAATGGGGTGTCCTGGTGTCCTTCAGAGTGGACAGTCAGAATGGGGTGTCCTGATTTCCTTCAAAGTGGACAGTCAGAAGGGGTGTCCTTCAGAGTGGACAGTCAGAATGGGGTGTCCTGATGTCCTTCAGAGTGGACAGTCAGAATGGGGTGTCCTTTAGAGTGGACAGTCAGAATGGGGTGTCCTTTAGAGTGGAAAGTCAGAATTGGGTGTCCTTTAGGGTGGACAGTCAGAATGGGGTGTCCTTTAGAGTGGACAGTCAGAATGGGGTGTCCTTTAGGGTGGACAGTCAGAATGGGGTGTCCATTAGGGTGGACAGTCAGAATGGGGTGTCCATTAGAGTGGACAGTCAGAATGGGGTGTCCATTAGAGTGGACAGTCAGAATGGGGTGTCCTGGTGTCCTTTAGAGTGGACAGTCAGAATGGGGTGTCCATTAGAGTGGACAGTCAGAATGGGGTGTCCTTTAGGGTGAACAGTCAGAATGGGGTGTCCATTAGGGTGGCCAGTCAGAATGGGGTGTCCTTTAGGGTGGACAGTCAGAATGGGACGTCCTTTAGGGTGGCCAGTCAGAATGGGGTGTCCCTTAGAGTGGACAGTCAGAATGGGGTGTCCTTTAGGGTGGACAGTCAGAATGGGGTGTCCATTAGAGAGGACAGTCAGAATGGGGTGTCCTGGTGTCCTTTAGGGTGGACAGTCAGAATGGGGTGTCCATTAGAGAGGACAGTCAGAATGGGGTGTCCTGGTGTACTTCAGAGTGGACAGACAGAATGGGGTGTCCTGGTGTCCTTCAGAGTGGACAGACAGAATGGGGTGTCCTCTAGAGTGGACAGTCAGAATGGGGTGTCCTGGTGTCCATTAGAGTGGACAGTCAGAATGGGGTGTCCTTTAGGGTGGACAGTCAGAATGGGGTGTCCTTTAGAGTGGAACGTCAGAATGGGGTGTCCTTTAGAGTGGACAGTCAGAATTGGGTGTCCTTTAGAGTGGACAGTCAGAATGGGGTGTCCTCTAGGGTTGACAGTCAGAATGGGGTGTCCTTTAGGGTGGACAGTCAGAATGGGGTGTCCTGATGTCCTTTAGAGTGGACACTCAGAATGGGTTGTCCTGATGTCCTTCAGAGTAGACAGTCAGAATGGGGTGTCCTTTAGGGTGGACAGTCAGAATGGGGCGTCCTTTAGAGTGGACAGTCAGAATGGGGTGTCCTTTAGGGTGGACAGTCAGAATGGGGTGTCCATTAGAGAGGACAGTCAGAATGGGGTGTCCTGGTGTCCTTTAGGGTGGACAGTCAGAATGGGGTGTCCGTTAGAGTTGACAGTCAGAATGGGGTGTCCTGGTGTACTTCAGAGTGGACAGACAGAATGGGGTGTCCTCTAGAGTGGACAGTCAGAATGGGGTGTCCTCTAGAGTGGACAGTCAGAATGGGGTGTCCTGGTGTCCATTAGAGTGGACAGTCAGAATGGGGTGTCCTTTAGGGTGGACAGTCAGAATGGGGTGTCCTTTAGAGTGGAAAGTCAGAGTGGGGTGTCCTTTAGAGTGGACAGTCAGAATTGGGTGTCCTTTAGAGTGGACAGTCAGAATGGGGTGTCCTTTAGGGTTGACAGTCAGAATGGGGTGTCCTTTAGGGTGGACAGTCAGAATGGGTTGTCCTGGTGTCCTTCCGAGTGGACACTCAGAATGGGTTGTCCTGATGTCCTTCAGAGTAGACAGTCAGAATGGGGTGTGCTGGTGTCCTTCAGAGTGGACAGTCAGAATGAGGTGTCCTGATGTCTTTCAGAGTGGACAGTCAGAATGGGGTGTGCTGGTGTCCTTCAGAGTGGACAGTCAGAATGGGGTGTCCTTTAGAGTGGACAGTCAGAATGGAGTGTCCTTTAGAGTGGACAGTCAGAATTGGGTGTCCTTTAGGGTGGACAGTCAGAATGGGGTGTCCTTTAGAGTGGACAGTCAGAATGGGGTGTCCTTTAGGGTGGACAGTAATAATGGGGTGTACTTTAGGGTGGACAGTCAGAATGGGGTGTCCATTAGGGTGGACAGTCAGAATGGGGTGTCCATTAGAGTGGACAGTCAGAATGGGGTGTCCATTAGAGTGGACAGTCAGAATGGGGTGTCCATTAGAGTGGACAGTCAGAATGGGGTGTCCATTAGAGTTGACAGTCAGAATGGGGTGTCCTGGTGTACTTCAGAGTGGACAGACAGAATGGGGTGTCCTGATGTCCTTTAGAGTGGACACTCAGAATGGGTTGTCCTGATGTCCTTCAGAGTAGACAGTCAGAATGGGGTGTGCTGGTGTCCTTCAGAGTGGACAGTCAGAATGAGGTGTCCTGATGTCTTTCAGAGTGGACAGTCAGAATGGGGTGTCCTGATTTCCTTCAGAGTGGACAGTCAGAAGGGGTGTCCATCAGAGTGGAAAGTCAGAATGGGGTGTCCTGATGTCCTTCAGAGTGGACAGTCAGAATGGGGTGTCCTTTAGAGTGGACAGTAAGAATGGGGTGTCCTTTAGAGTGGAAAGTCAGAATTGGATGTCCTTTAGGGTGGACAGTCAGAATGGGGTGTCCTTTAGAGTGGACAGTCAGAATGGGGTGTCCTTTAGGGTGGACAGTCAGAATGGGGTGTCCTTTAGGGTGGACAGTCAGAATGGGGTGTCCATTAGGGTGGACAGTCAGAATGGGGTGTCCATTAGAGTGGACAGTCAGAATGGGGTGTCCATTAGAGTGGACAGTCAGAATGGGGTGTCCTGGTGTCCTTTAGAGTGGACAGTCAGAATGGGGTGTCCATTAGAGTGGACAGTCAGAATGGGGTGTCCTTTAGGGTGAACAGTCAGAATGGGGTGTCCATTAGGGTGGCCAGTCAGAATGTGGTGTCCTTTAGGGTGGACAGTCAGAATGGGGCGTCCTTTAGGGTGGCCAGTCAGAATGGGGTGTCCTTTAGGGTGGACAGTCAGAATGGGGTGTCCATTAGAGAGGACAGTCAGAATGGGGTGTCCTGGTGTCCTTTAGGGTGGACAGTCAGAATGGGGTGTCCATTAGAGTTGACAGTCAGAATGGGGTGTCCTGGTGTCCTTCAGAGTGGACAGACAGAATGGGGTGTCCTCTAGAGTGGACAGTCAGAATGGGGTGTCCTGGTGTCCATTAGAGTGGACAGTCAGAATGGGGTGTCCTTTAGGGTGGACAGTCAGAATGGGGTGTCCTTTAGAGTGGAACGTCAGAATGGGGTGTCCTTTAGAGTGGACAGTCAGAATTGGGTGTCCTTTAGAGTGGACAGTCAGAATGGGGTGTCCTTTAGGGTTGACAGTCAGAATGGGGTGTCCTTTAGGGTGGACAGTCAGAATGGGGTGTCCTGGTGTCCTTCCGAGTGGACAGTCAGAATGGGGTGTCCTGGTGTCCATTAGAGTGGACAGTCAGAATGGGGTGTCCTTTAGGGTGGACAATCAGAATGGGGTGTCCTTTAGAGTGGACAGTCAGAATGGAGTGTCCTTTAGGGTGGACAGTCAGAATGGAGTGTCCTTTAGAGTGGACAGTCAGAATGGGGTGTCCTTTTTTAGGGTGGACAGTCAGAATAGGGTGTCCTTTAGGGTGGACAGTCAGAATGGGGTGTCCTTTAGAGTGGACAGTCAGAATGGGGTGTCCTGTAGGGTGGACAGTCAGAATGGGGTGTCCTGGTGTCCTTCAGAGTGGACAGTCAGAATGGGGTGTCCTGATGTCCTTCAGAGTGGACAGTCAGAATGGGGTGTCCTGATTTCCTTCAGAGTGGACAGTCAGAAGGGGTGTCCTTCAGAGTGGACAGTCAGAATGGGGTGTCCTGATGTCCTTCAGAGTGGACAGTCAGAATGGGGTGTCCATTAGAGTGGACAGTCAGAATGGGGTGTCCATTAGAGTGGACAGTCAGAATGGGGTGTCCATTAGAGTTGACAGTCAGAATGGGGTGTCCTGGTGTACTTCAGAGTGGACAGACAGAATGGGGTGTCCTGATGTCCTTTAGAGTGGACACTCAGAATGGGTTGTCCTGATGTCCTTCAGAGTAGACAGTCAGAATGGGGTGTGCTGGTGTCCTTCAGAGTGGACAGTCAGAATGAGGTGTCCTGATGTCTTTCAGAGTGGACAGTCAGAATGGGGTGTCCTGATTTCCTTCAGAGTGGACAGTCAGAAGGGGTGTCCATCAGAGTGGAAAGTCAGAATGGGGTGTCCTGATGTCCTTCAGAGTGGACAGTCAGAATGGGGTGTCCTTTAGAGTGGACAGTAAGAATGGGGTGTCCTTTAGAGTGGAAAGTCAGAATTGGATGTCCTTTAGGGTGGACAGTCAGAATGGGGTGTCCTTTAGAGTGGACAGTCAGAATGGGGTGTCCTTTAGGGTGGACAGTCAGAATGGGGTGTCCTTTAGGGTGGACAGTCAGAATGGGGTGTCCATTAGGGTGGACAGTCAGAATGGGGTGTCCTGGTGTCCTTTAGAGTGGACAGTCAGAATGGGGTGTCCATTAGAGTGGACAGTCAGAATGGGGTGTCCTTTAGGGTGAACAGTCAGAATGGGGTGTCCATTAGGGTGGCCAGTCAGAATGTGGTGTCCTTTAGGGTGGACAGTCAGAATGGGGCGTCCTTTAGGGTGGCCAGTCAGAATGGGGTGTCCTTTAGGGTGGACAGTCAGAATGGGGTGTCCATTAGAGAGGACAGTCAGAATGGGGTGTCCTGGTGTCCTTTAGGGTGGACAGTCAGAATGGGGTGTCCATTAGAGTTGACAGTCAGAATGGGGTGTCCTGGTGTCCTTCAGAGTGGACAGACAGAATGGGGTGTCCTCTAGAGTGGACAGTCAGAATGGGGTGTCCTGGTGTCCATTAGAGTGGACAGTCAGAATGGGGTGTCCTTTAGGGTGGACAGTCAGAATGGGGTGTCCTTTAGAGTGGAACGTCAGAATGGGGTGTCCTTTAGAGTGGACAGTCAGAATTGGGTGTCCTTTAGAGTGGACAGTCAGAATGGGGTGTCCTTTAGGGTTGACAGTCAGAATGGGGTGTCCTTTAGGGTGGACAGTCAGAATGGGGTGTCCTGGTGTCCTTCCGAGTGGACAGTCAGAATGGGGTGTCCTGATGTCCTTTAGAGTGGACACTCAGAATGGGTTGTCCTGATGTCCTTCAGAGTAGACAGTCAGAATTGGGTGTGCTGGTGTCCTTCAGAGTGGACAGTCAGAATGGGGTGTGCTGGTGTCCTTCAGAGTGGACAATCAGAATGGGGTGTCCTTTAGAGTGGACAGTCAGAATGGAGTGTCCTTTAGGGTGGACAGTCAGAATGGAGTGTCCTTTAGAGTGGACAGTCAGAATGGGGTGTCCTTTTTTAGGGTGGACAGTCAGAATAGGGTGTCCTTTAGGGTGGACAGTCAGAATGGGGTGTCCTTTAGAGTGGACAGTCAGAATGGGGTGTCCTGTAGGGTGGACAGTCAGAATGGGGTGTCCTGGTGTCCTTCAGAGTGGACAGTCAGAATGGGGTGTCCTGATGTCCTTCAGAGTGGACAGTCAGAATGGGGTGTCCTGATTTCCTTCAGAGTGGACAGTCAGAAGGGGTGTCCTTCAGAGTGGACAGTCAGAATGGGGTGTCCTGATGTCCTTCAGAGTGGACAGTCAGAATTGGGTGTCCTTTAGGGTGGACAGTCAGAATGGGGTGTCCTTTAGGGTGGACAGTCAGAATGGGGTGTCCATTAGGGTGGACAGTCAGAATGGGGTGTCCATTAGGGTGGCCAGTCAGAATGGGGTGTCCTTTAGGGTGGACAGTCAGAATGGGGCGTCCTTTAGGGTGGCCAGTCAGAATGGGGTGTCCTTTAGAGTGGACAGTCAGAATGGGGTGTCCTTTAGGGTGGACAGTCAGAATGGGGTGTCCTTTAGGGTGGACAGTCAGAATGGGGTGTCCATTAGGGTGGCCAGTCAGAATGGGGTGTCCTTTAGGGTGGACAGTCAGAATGGGGCGTCCTTTAGGGTGGCCAGTCAGAATGGGGCGTCCTTTAGGGTGGACAGTCAGAATGGGGTGTCCATTAGGGTGGCCAGTCAGAATGGGGTGTCCTTTAGGGTGGACAGTCAGAATGGGGCGTCCTTTAGGGTGGCCAGTCAGAATGGGGTGTCCTTTAGAGTGGACAGTCAGAATGGGGTGTCCTTTAGGGTGGACAGTCAGAATGGGGTGTCCTTTAGGGTGGACAGTCAGAATGGGGTGTCCATTAGGGTGGCCAGTCAGAATGGGGTGTCCTTTAGGGTGGACAGTCAGAATGGGGCGTCCTTTAGGGTGGCCAGTAAAAATGGGGTGTCCTTTAGAGTGGACAGTCAGAATGGGGTGTCCTTTAGGGTGGACAGTCAGAATGGGGTGTCCATTAGAGAGGACAGTCAGAATGGGGTGTCCTGGTGTCCTTTAGGGTGGACAGTCAGAATAGGGTGTCCATTAGAGTTGACAGTCAGAATGGGGTGTCCTGGTTTACTTCAGAGTGGACAGACAGAATGGGGTGTCCTCTAGAGTGGACAGTCAGAATGGGGTGTCCTGCTGTCCATTAGAGTGGAAAGTCAGAATGGGGTGTCCTTTAGGGTGGACAGTCAGAATGGGGTGTCCTTTAGAGTGGAAAGTCAGAATGGGGTGTCCTTTAGAGTGGACAGTCAGAATTGGGTGTCCTTTAGAGTGGACAGTCAGAATGGGGTGTCCTTTAGGGTTGACAGTCGGAATGGGGTGTCCTTTAGGGTGGACAGTCAGAATGGGGTGTCCATTAGAGAGGACAGTCAGAATGGGGTGTCCTGGTGTCCTTTAGGGTGGACAGTCAGAATAGGGTGTCCATTAGAGTTGACAGTCAGAATGGGGTGTCCTGGTTTACTTCAGAGTGGACAGTCAGAATGGGGTGTCCTGGTGTCCATTAGAGTGGAAAGTCAGAATGGGGTGTCCTTTAGGGTGGACAGTCAGAATGGGGTGTCCTTTAGAGTGGAAAGTCAGAATGGGGTGTCCTTTAGAGTGGACAGTCAGAATTGGGTGTCCTTTAGAGTGGACAGTCAGAATGGGGTGTCCTTTAGGGTTGACAGTCGGAATGGGGTGTCCTTTAGGGTGGACAGTTAGAATGGGTTGTCCTGGTGTCCTTCCGAGTGGACACTCAGAATGGGTTGTCCTGATGTCCTTCAGAGTAGACAGTCAGAATGGGGTGTGCTGGTGTCCTTCAGAGTGGACAGTCAGAATGGGGTGTGCTGGTGTCCTTCAGAGTGGACAGTCAGAATGGGGTGTCCTTTAGAGTGGACAGTCAGAATGGAGTGTCCTTTAGGGTGGACAGTCAGAATGAAGTGTCCTTCAGAGTGGACAGTCAGAATGGAGTGTCCTTTAGGGTAGACAGTCAGCATGGGGTATCCTTTAGAGGGGACAGTCAGAATGGAGTGTCATTTAGGGTGGACAGTCAGAATGGGGTGTCCTTTAGGGTGGACCGTCAGAATGGGGTGTCCTTTAGAGTGGACAGTCAGAATGGGGTGTCCTTTAGAGTGGACAGTCAGAATAGGGTGTCCTTTAGAGTGGACAGTCAGAATGGGGTGTCCTTTAGGGTGGACAGTCAGAATGGGGTGTCCATTAGGGTGGACAGTCAGAATGGGGTGTCCATTAGAGTGGACAGTCAGAATGGGGTGTCCTTTAGGGTGGACAGTCAGAATGGGGTGTCCATTAGGGTGGCCAGTCAGAATGGGGTGTCCTTTAGAGTGGACAGTCAGAATGGGGTGTCCTTTAGAGTGGAAAGTCAGAATGGGGTGTCCTTTAGAGTGGACAGTCAGAATTGGGTGTCCTTTAGAGTGGACAGTCAGAATGGGGTGTCCTTTAGAGTGGACAGTCAGAATTGGGTGTCCTTTAGAGTGGACAGTCAGAATGGGGTGTCCTTGTGTCCTTTAGAGTGGACAGTCAGAATGGGGTGTCCATTAGAGTGGACAGTCAGAATGGGGTGTCCATTAGGGTGGCCAGTCAGAATGGGGTGTCCTTTAGAGTGGACAGTCAGCATGGGGTGTCCTTTAGAGTGGAAAGTCAGAATGGGGTGTCCTTTAGAGTGGACAGTCAGAATTGGGTGTCCTTTAGAGTGGACAGTCAGAATGGGGTGTCCTTGTGTCCATTAGAGTGGAAAGTCAGAATGGGGTGTCCTTTAGGGTGGACAGTCAGAATGGGGTGTCCTTTAGAGTGGAAAGTCAGAATGGGGTGTCCTTTAGAGTGGACAGTCAGAATTGGGTGTCCTTTAGAGTGGACAGTCAGAATGGGGTGTCCTTTAGGGTTGACAGTCAGAATGGGGTGTCCTTTAGGGTGGACAGTCAGAATGGGTTGTCCTGGTGTCCTTCCGAGTGGACACTCAGAATGGGTTGTCCTGATGTCCTTCAGAGTAGACAGTCAGAATGGGGTGTGCTGGTGTCCTTCAGAGTGGACAGTCAGAATGAGGTGTCCTGATGTCTTTCAGAGTGGACAGTCAGAATGGGGTGTGGTGGTGTCCTTCAGAGTGGACAGTCAGAATGGGGTGTCCTTTAGAGTGGATATTCAGAATGGAGTGTCCTTTAGGGTGGACAGTCAGAATGGAGTGTCCTTTAGGGTAGACAGTCAGCATGGGGTGTCCTTTAGGGTAGACAGTCAGCATGGGGTGTCCTTTAGAGGGTACAGTCAGAATGGAGTGTCATTTAGGGTGGACAGTCAGAATGGGGTGTCCTTTAGGGTGGACAGTCAGAATGGGGTGTCCTTTAGAGTGGACAGTCAGAATGGGGTGTCCTTTAGAGTGGACAGTCAGAATGGGGTGTCCTTTAGGGTGGACAGTCAGAATGGGGTGTCCATTAGGGTGGACAGTCAGAATGGGGTGTCCATTAGAGTGGACAGTCAGAATGGGGTGTCCATTAGAGTGGACAGTCAGAATGGGGTGTCCTTTAGGGTGGACAGTCGGAATGGGGTGTCCTGGTGTCCTTCAGAGTGGACAGTCAGAATGGGGTGTCCTTTAGAGTGGACAGTAAGAATGGGGTGTCCTTTAGAGTGGAAAGTCAGAATTGGATGTCCTTTAGGGTGGACAGTCAGAATGGGGTGTCCTTTAGAGTGGACAGTCAGAATGGGGTGTCCTTTAGGGTGGACAGTCAGAATGGGGTGTCCTTTAGGGTGGACAGTCAGAATGGGGTGTCCATTAGGGTGGACAGTCAGAATGGGGTGTCCATTAGAGTGGACAGTCAGAATGGGGTGTCCATTAGAGTGGACAGTCAGAATGGGGTGTCCTGGTGTCCTTTAGAGTGGACAGTCAGAATGGGGTGTCCATTAGAGTGGACAGTCAGAATGGGGTGTCCTTTAGGGTGAACAGTCAGAATGGGGTGTCCATTAGGGTGGCCAGTCAGAATGTGGTGTCCTTTAGGGTGGACAGTCAGAATGGGGCGTCCTTTAGGGTGGCCAGTCAGAATGGGGTGTCCTTTAGGGTGGACAGTCAGAATGGGGTGTCCATTAGAGAGGACAGTCAGAATGGGGTGTCCTGGTGTCCTTTAGGGTGGACAGTCAGAATGGGGTGTCCATTAGAGTTGACAGTCAGAATGGGGTGTCCTGGTGTCCTTCAGAGTGGACAGACAGAATGGGGTGTCCTCTAGAGTGGACAGTCAGAATGGGGTGTCCTGGTGTCCATTAGAGTGGACAGTCAGAATGGGGTGTCCTTTAGGGTGGACAGTCAGAATGGGGTGTCCTTTAGAGTGGAACGTCAGAATGGGGTGTCCTTTAGAGTGGACAGTCAGAATTGGGTGTCCTTTAGAGTGGACAGTCAGAATGGGGTGTCCTTTAGGGTTGACAGTCAGAATGGGGTGTCCTTTAGGGTGGACAGTCAGAATGGGGTGTCCTGGTGTCCTTCCGAGTGGACAGTCAGAATGGGGTGTCCTGATGTCCTTTAGAGTGGACACTCAGAATGGGTTGTCCTGATGTCCTTCAGAGTAGACAGTCAGAATTGGGTGTGCTGGTGTCCTTCAGAGTGGACAGTCAGAATGGGGTGTGCTGGTGTCCTTCAGAGTGGACAATCAGAATGGGGTGTCCTTTAGAGTGGACAGTCAGAATGGAGTGTCCTTTAGGGTGGACAGTCAGAATGGAGTGTCCTTTAGAGTGGACAGTCAGAATGGGGTGTCCTTTTTTAGGGTGGACAGTCAGAATAGGGTGTCCTTTAGGGTGGACAGTCAGAATGGGGTGTCCTTTAGAGTGGACAGTCAGAATGGGGTGTCCTGTAGGGTGGACAGTCAGAATGGGGTGTCCTGGTGTCCTTCAGAGTGGACAGTCAGAATGGGGTGTCCTGATGTCCTTCAGAGTGGACAGTCAGAATGGGGTGTCCTGATTTCCTTCAGAGTGGACAGTCAGAAGGGGTGTCCTTCAGAGTGGACAGTCAGAATGGGGTGTCCTGATGTCCTTCAGAGTGGACAGTCAGAATTGGGTGTCCTTTAGGGTGGACAGTCAGAATGGGGTGTCCTTTAGGGTGGACAGTCAGAATGGGGTGTCCATTAGGGTGGACAGTCAGAATGGGGTGTCCATTAGGGTGGCCAGTCAGAATGGGGTGTCCTTTAGGGTGGACAGTCAGAATGGGGCGTCCTTTAGGGTGGCCAGTCAGAATGGGGTGTCCTTTAGAGTGGACAGTCAGAATGGGGTGTCCTTTAGGGTGGACAGTCAGAATGGGGTGTCCTTTAGGGTGGACAGTCAGAATGGGGTGTCCATTAGGGTGGCCAGTCAGAATGGGGTGTCCTTTAGGGTGGACAGTCAGAATGGGGCGTCCTTTAGGGTGGCCAGTCAGAATGGGGCGTCCTTTAGGGTGGCCAGTCAGAATGGGGTGTCCATTAGGGTGGCCAGTCAGAATGGGGTGTCCTTTAGGGTGGACAGTCAGAATGGGGCGTCCTTTAGGGTGGCCAGTCAGAATGGGGTGTCCTTTAGAGTGGACAGTCAGAATGGGGTGTCCTTTAGGGTGGACAGTCAGAATGGGGTGTCCTTTAGGGTGGACAGTCAGAATGGGGTGTCCATTAGGGTGGCCAGTCAGAATGGGGTGTCCTTTAGGGTGGACAGTCAGAATGGGGTGTCCTTTAGGGTGGCCAGTCAGAATGGGGTGTCCTTTAGAGTGGACAGTCAGAATGGGGTGTCCTTTAGGGTGGACAGTCAGAATGGGGTGTCCATTAGAGAGGACAGTCAGAATGGGGTGTCCTGGTGTCCTTTAGGGTGGACAGTCAGAATAGGGTGTCCATTAGAGTTGACAGTCAGAATGGGGTGTCCTGGTTTACTTCAGAGTGGACAGACAGAATGGGGTGTCCTCTAGAGTGGACAGTCAGAATGGGGTGTCCTGCTGTCCATTAGAGTGGAAAGTCAGAATGGGGTGTCCTTTAGGGTGGACAGTCAGAATGGGGTGTCCTTTAGAGTGGAAAGTCAGAATGGGGTGTCCTTTAGAGTGGACAGTCAGAATTGGGTGTCCTTTAGAGTGGACAGTCAGAATGGGGTGTCCTTTAGGGTTGACAGTCGGAATGGGGTGTCCTTTAGGGTGGACAGTCAGAATGGGGTGTCCATTAGAGAGGACAGTCAGAATGGGGTGTCCTGGTGTCCTTTAGGGTGGACAGTCAGAATAGGGTGTCCATTAGAGTTGACAGTCAGAATGGGGTGTCCTGGTTTACTTCAGAGTGGACAGTCAGAATGGGGTGTCCTGGTGTCCATTAGAGTGGAAAGTCAGAATGGGGTGTCCTTTAGGGTGGACAGTCAGAATGGGGTGTCCTTTAGAGTGGAAAGTCAGAATGGGGTGTCCTTTAGAGTGGACAGTCAGAATGGGGTGTCCTTTAGGGTTGACAGTCGGAATGGGGTGTCCTTTAGGGTGGACAGTTAGAAAGGGTTGTCCTGGTGTCCTTCCGAGTGGACACTCAGAATGGGTTGTCCTGATGTCCTTCAGAGTAGACAGTCAGAATGGGGTGTGCTGGTGTCCTTCAGAGTGGACAGTCAGAATGGGGTGTGCTGGTGTTCTTCAGAGTGGACAGTCAGAATGGGGTGTCCTTTAGAGTGGACAGTCAGAATGGAGTGTCCTTTAGGGTGGACAGTCAGAATGAAGTGTCCTTCAGAGTGGACAGTCAGAATGGAGTGTCCTTTAGGGTAGACAGTCAGCATGGGGTATCCTTTAGAGGGGACAGTCAGAATGGAGTGTCATTTAGGGTGGACAGTCAGAATGGGGTGTCCTTTAGGGTGGACCGTCAGAATGGGGTGTCCTTTAGAGTGGACAGTCAGAATGGGGTGTCCTTTAGAGTGGACAGTCAGAATGGGGTGTCCTTTAGAGTGGACAGTCAGAATGGGGTGTCCTTTAGGGTGGACAGTCAGAATGGGGTGTCCATTAGGGTGGACAGTCAGAATGGGGTGTCCATTAGAGTGGACAGTCAGAATGGGGTGTCCTTTAGGGTGGACAGTCAGAATGGGGTGTCCATTAGGGTGGCCAGTCAGAATGGGGTGTCCTTTAGAGTGGACAGTCAGAATGGGGTGTCCTTTAGAGTGGAAAGTCAGAATGGGGTGTCCTTTAGAGTGGACAGTCAGAATTGGGTGTCCTTTAGAGTGGACAGTCAGAATGGGGTGTCCTTTAGAGTGGACAGTCAGAATTGGGTGTCCTTTAGAGTGGACAGTCAGAATGGGGTGTCCTTGTGTCCTTTAGAGTGGACAGTCAGAATGGGGTGTCCATTAGAGTGGACAGTCAGAATGGGGTGTCCATTAGGGTGGCCAGTCAGAATGGGGTGTCCTTTAGAGTGGACAGTCAGCATGGGGTGTCCTTTAGAGTGGAAAGTCAGAATGGGGTGTCCTTTAGAGTGGACAGTCAGAATTGGGTGTCCTTTAGAGTGGACAGTCAGAATGGGGTGTCCTTGTGTCCATTAGAGTGGAAAGTCAGAATGGGGTGTCCTTTAGGGTGGACAGTCAGAATGGGGTGTCCTTTAGAGTGGAAAGTCAGAATGGGGTGTCCTTTAGAGTGGACAGTCAGAATTGGGTGTCCTTTAGAGTGGACAGTCAGAATGGGGTGTCCTTTAGGGTTGACAGTCAGAATGGGGTGTCCTTTAGGGTGGACAGTCAGAATGGGTTGTCCTGGTGTCCTTCCGAGTGGACACTCAGAATGGGTTGTCCTGATGTCCTTCAGAGTAGACAGTCAGAATGGGGTGTGCTGGTGTCCTTCAGAGTGGACAGTCAGAATGAGGTGTCCTGATGTCTTTCAGAGTGGACAGTCAGAATGGGGTGTGGTGGTGTCCTTCAGAGTGGACAGTCAGAATGGGGTGTCCTTTAGAGTGGATATTCAGAATGGAGTGTCCTTTAGGGTGGACAGTCAGAATGGGGTGTCCTTTAGAGGGTACAGTCAGAATGGAGTGTCATTTAGGGTGGACAGTCAGAATGGGGTGTCCTTTAGGGTGGACAGTCAGAATGGGGTGTCCTTTAGAGTGGACAGTCAGAATGGGGTGTCCTTTAGAGTGGACAGTCAGAATGGGGTGTCCTTTAGGGTGGACAGTCAGAATGGGGTGTCCATTAGGGTGGACAGTCAGAATGGGGTGTCCATTAGAGTGGACAGTCAGAATGGGGTGTCCATTAGAGTGGACAGTCAGAATGGGGTGTCCTTTAGGGTGGACAGTCGGAATGGGGTGTCCTGGTGTCCTTCAGAGTGGACAGTCAGAATGAGGTGTCCTGATGTCTTTCAGAGTGGACAGTCAGAATGGGGTGTGGTGGTGTCCTTCAGAGTGGACAGTCAGAATGGGGTGTCCTTTAGAGTGGACAGTCAGAATGGAGTGTCCTTTAGGGTGGACAGTCAGAATGGAGTGTCCTTTAGAGTGGACAGTCAGAATGGAGTGTCCTTTAGGGTAGACAGTCAGCATGGGGTGTCCTTTAGGGTAGACAGTCAGCATGGGGTGTCCTTTAGAAGGTACAGTCAGAATGGAGTGTCATTTAGGTTGGACAGTCAGAATGGGGTGTCCTTTAGGGTGGACAGTCAGAATGGGGTGTCCTTTAGAGTGGACAGTCAGAATGGGGTGTCCTTTAGAGTGGACAGTCAGAATGGGGTGTCCTTTAGGGTGGACAGTCAGAATGGGGTGTCCATTAGGGTGGACAGTCAGAATGGGGTGTCCATTAGAGTGGACAGTCAGAATGGGGTGTCCTTTAGGGTGGACAGTCGGAATGGGGTGTCCTGGTGTCCTTTAGAGTGGACAGTCAGAATGGGGTGTCCATTAGAGTGGACAGTCAGAATGGGGTGTCCATTAGGGTGGCCAGTCAGAATGGGGTGTCCTTTAGAGTGGACAGTCAGAATGGGGTGTCCTTTAGAGTGGAAAGTCAGAATGGGGTGTCCTTTAGAGTGGACAGTCAGAATTGGGTGTCCTTTAGAGTGGACAGTCAGAATGGGGTGTCCTTTAGGGTTGACAGTCAGAATGGGGTGTCCTTTAGGGTGGACAGTCAGAATGGGGTGTCCTTTAGAGTGGACAGTCAGAATGGGGTGTCCTTTAGAGTGGACAGTCAGAATGGGGTGTCCTTTAGGGTGGACAGTCAGAATGGGGTGTCCATTAGGGTGGACAGTCAGAATGGGGTGTCCATTAGAGTGGACAGTCAGAATGGGGTGTCCATTAGAGTGGACAGTCAGAATGGGGTGTCCTTTAGGGTGGACAGTCAGAATGGAGTGTCCTTTAGGGTAGACAGTCAGCATGGGGTGTCCTTTAGAGTGGACAGTCAGAATGGGGCGTCCTTTAGGGTTGACAGTCAGAATGGGGTGTCCTTTAGGGTGGACAGTCAGAATGGGGTGTCCTGGTGTCCTTCCGAGTGGACACTCAGAATGGGTTGTCCTGATGTCCTTCAGAGTAGACAGTCAGAATGGGGTGTGCTGGTGTCCTTCAGAGTGGACAGTCAGAATGAGGTGTCCTGATGTCTTTCAGAGTGGACAGTCAGAATGGGGTGTGCTGGTGTCCTTCAGAGTGGACAGTCAGAATGGGGTGTCCTTTTGAGTGGACAGTCAGAATGGAGTGTCCTTTAGGGTGGACAGTCAGAATGGAGTGTCCTTTAGAGTGGACAGTCAGAATGGAGTGTCCTCTAGGGTAGACAGTCAGCATGGGGTGTCCTTTAGGGTAGACAGTCAGCATGGGGTGTCCTTTAGAGGGGACAGTCAGAATGGAGTGTCATTTAGGGTGGACAGTCAGAATGGGGTGTCCTTTAGGGTGGACAGTCAGAATGGGGTGTCCATTAGGGTGGACAGTCAGAATGGGGTGTCCATTAGAGTGGACAGTCAGAATGGGGTGTCCTTTAGGGTGGACAGTCAGAATGGGGTGTCCTGGTGTCCTTTAGAGTGGACAGTCAGAATGGGGTGTCCATTAGAGTGGACAGTCAGAATGGGGTGTCCATTAGGGTGGCCAGTCAGAATGGGGTGTCCTTTAGGGTGGACAGTCAGAATGGGGTCTCCTGGTGTCCTTTAAGTGGACAGTCAGAATGGGGTGTTCCTTAGGGTGGCCAGTCAGAATGGGGTGTCCTTTTGAGTGGACAGTCAGAATGGAGTGTCCTTTAGGGTGGACAGTCAGAATGGAGTGTCCTTTAGAGTGGACAGTCAGAATGGAGTGTCCTCTAGGGTAGACAGTCAGCATGGGGTGTCCTTTAGGGTAGACAGTCAGCATGGGGTGTCCTTTAGAGGGGACAGTCAGAATGGAGTGTCATTTAGGGTGGACAGTCAGAATGGGGTGTCCTTTAGGGTGGACAGTCAGAATGGGGTGTCCTTTAGAGTGGACAGTCAGATAGGGTGTCCTTTAGAGTGGACAGTCAGAATGGGGTGTCCTTTAGGGTGGACAGTCAGAATGGGGTGTCCTTTAGGGTGGACAGTCAGAATGGGGTGTCCATTAGGGTGGACAGTCAGAATGGGGTGTCCATTAGAGTGGACAGTCAGAATGGGGTGTCCTTTAGGGTGGACAGTCAGAATGGGGTGTCCTGGTGTCCTTTAGAGTGGACAGTCAGAATGGGGTGTCCATTAGAGTGGACAGTCAGAATGGGGTGTCCATTAGGGTGGCCAGTCAGAATGGGGTGTCCTTTAGGGTGGACAGTCAGAATGGGGTCTCCTGGTGTCCTTTAAGTGGACAGTCAGAATGGGGTGTTCCTTAGGGTGGCCAGTCAGAATGGGGTGTCCTTTAGAGAGGACAGTTAGAATGGGGTGTCCTTTAGAGTGGACAGTCAGAATGGGGTGTCCTTTAGGGTGGACAGTCAGAATGGGGTGTCCTGGTGTTCTTTAGGGTGGACAGTCAGAATGGGGTGTCCATTAGAGTGGACAGTCAGAATGCGGTGTCCTGGTGTCCTTTAGGGTGGACAGTCAGAATGGGGTGTCCATTAGAGTGGACAGTCAGCATGGGGTGTCCTTTCGAGTGGACATTCAGAATGGGGTGTCCTGTAGGGTGGACAGTCAGAATGGGGTGTCCTGGTGTCCTTCAGAGTGGACAGTCAGAATGGGGTGTCCTGCTGTCCTTCAGAGTGGACAGTCAGAATGGGGTGTCCTGGTGTCCTTCAGAGTGGACAGTCAGAATGGGGTGTCCTGGTGTCCTTCAGAGTGGACAGTCAGAATGGGGTGTCCTGGTGTCCTTCAGAGTGGACAGTCAGAGTGGGGTGTCCTGGTGTCCTTTAGGGGGGACAGTCAGAATGGGGTGTCCTTTAGGGTGGACAGTCAGAATGGGGTCTCCTGGTGTCCTTTAAGTGGACAGTCAGAATGGGGTGTTCCTTAGGGTGGCCAGTCAGAATGGGGTGTCCTTTTGAGTGGACAGTCAGAATGGAGTGTCCTTTAGGGTGGACAGTCAGAATGGAGTGTCCTTTAGAGTGGACAGTCAGAATGGAGTGTCCTCTAGGGTAGACAGTCAGCATGGGGTGTCCTTTAGGGTAGACAGTCAGCATGGGGTGTCCTTTAGAGGGGACAGTCAGAATGGAGTGTCATTTAGGGTGGACAGTCAGAATGGGGTGTCCTTTAGGGTGGACAGTCAGAATGGGGTGTCCTTTAGAGTGGACAGTCAGATAGGGTGTCCTTTAGAGTGGACAGTCAGAATGGGGTGTCCTTTAGGGTGGACAGTCAGAATGGGGTGTCCTTTAGGGTGGACAGTCAGAATGGGGTGTCCATTAGGGTGGACAGTCAGAATGGGGTGTCCATTAGAGTGGACAGTCAGAATGGGGTGTCCTTTAGGGTGGACAGTCAGAATGGGGTGTCCTGGTGTCCTTTAGAGTGGACAGTCAGAATGGGGTGTCCATTAGAGTGGACAGTCAGAATGGGGTGTCCATTAGGGTGGCCAGTCAGAATGGGGTGTCCTTTAGGGTGGACAGTCAGAATGGGGTCTCCTGGTGTCCTTTAAGTGGACAGTCAGAATGGGGTGTTCCTTAGGGTGGCCAGTCAGAATGGGGTGTCCTTTAGAGAGGACAGTTAGAATGGGGTGTCCTTTAGAGTGGACAGTCAGAATGGGGTGTCCTTTAGGGTGGACAGTCAGAATGGGGTGTCCTGGTGTTCTTTAGGGTGGACAGTCAGAATGGGGTGTCCATTAGAGTGGACAGTCAGAATGCGGTGTCCTGGTGTCCTTTAGGGTGGACAGTCAGAATGGGGTGTCCATTAGAGTGGACAGTCAGCATGGGGTGTCCTTTCGAGTGGACATTCAGAATGGGGTGTCCTGTAGGGTGGACAGTCAGAATGGGGTGTCCTGGTGTCCTTCAGAGTGGACAGTCAGAATGGGGTGTCCTGCTGTCCTTCAGAGTGGACAGTCAGAATGGGGTGTCCTGGTGTCCTTCAGAGTGGACAGTCAGAATGGGGTGTCCTGGTGTCCTTCAGAGTGGACAGTCAGAATGGGGTGTCCTGGTGTCCTTCAGAGTGGACAGTCAGAGTGGGGTGTCCTGGTGTCCTTTAGGGGGGACAGTCAGAATGGGGTGTCCTTTAGGATGGACAGTCAGAATGGGGTGTCCTTTAGAGTGGACAGTCAGAATGGGGTGTCCTGGTGTCCATTAGAGTGGACAGTCAGAATGGGGTGTCCTTTAGGGTGGACAGTCAGAATGGGGTGTCCTTTAGGGTGGACAGTCAGAATGGGGTGTCCATTAGAGTGGACAGTCAGAATGGGGTGTCCTTTAGGGTGGACAGTCAGAATGGGGTGTCCTTTAGGGTGGGCAGTCAGAATGGGGTGTCCTTTAGAGTGGACAGTCAGAATGGGGTGTCCTGGTGTCCATTAGAGTGGACAGTCAGAATGGGGTGTCCTTTAGGGTGGACAGTCAGAATGGGGTGTCCTGGTGTCCATTAGAGTGGACAGTCAGAATGGGGTGTCCTTTAGGGTGGACAGTCAGAATGGGGTGTCCTTTAGAGTGGACAGTCAGAATGGGGTGTCCTGTAGGGTGGACAGTCAGAATGGGGTGTCCTGGTGTCCTTCAGAGTGGACAGTCAGAATGGGGTGTCCTGCTGTCCTTCAGAGTGGACAGTCAGAATGGGGTGTCCTGGTGTCCTTCAGAGTGGACAGTCAGAATGGGGTGTCCTGGTGTCCTTCAGAGTGGACAGTCAGAATGGGGTGTCCTGGTGTCCTTCAGAGTGGACAGTCAGAGTGGGGTGTCCTGGTGTCCTTTAGGGGGGACAGTCAGAATGGGGTGTCCTTTAGGATGGACAGTCAGAATGGGGTGTCCTTTAGAGTGGACAGTCAGAATGGGGTGTCCTGGTGTCCATTAGAGTGGACAGTCAGAATGGGGTGTCCTTTAGGGTGGACAGTCAGAATGGGGTGTCCTTTAGAGTGGACAGTCAGAATGGAGTGTCCTTTAGGGTGGACAGTCAGAATGGAGTGTCCTTTAGAGTGGACAGTCAGAATGGAGTGTCCTTTAGGGTAGACAGTCAGCATGGTTTATCCTTTAGAGGGGACAGTCAGAATGGAGTGTCATTTAGGGTGGACAGTCAGAATGGGGTGTCCTTTAGGGTGGACAGTCAGAATGGGGTGTCCTTTAGAGTGGACAGTCAGAATGGGGTGTCCTTTAGAGTGGACAGTCAGAATGGGGTGTCCTTTAGAGTGGACAGTCAGAATGGGGTGTCCTTTAGGGTGGACAGTCAGAATGGGGTGTCCATTAGGGTGGACAGTCAGAATGGGGTGTCCATTAGAGTGGACAGTCAGAATGGGGTGTCCTTTAGGGTGGACAGTCAGAATGGGGTGTCCATTAGGGTGGCCAGTCAGAATGGGGTGTCCTTTAGAGTGGACAGTCAGAATGGGGTGTCCTTTAGAGTGGAAAGTCAGAATGGGGTGTCCTTTAGAGTGGACAGTCAGAATTGGGTGTCCTTTAGAGTGGACAGTCAGAATGGGGTGTCCTTGTGTCCTTTAGAGTGGACAGTCAGAATGGGGTGTCCATTAGAGTGGACAGTCAGAATGGGGTGTCCATTAGGGTGGCCAGTCAGAATGGGGTGTCCTTTAGAGTGGACAGTCAGCATGGGGTGTCCTTTAGAGTGGAAAGTCAGAATGGGGTGTCCTTTAGAGTGGACAGTCAGAATTGGGTGTCCTTTAGAGTGGACAGTCAGAATGGGGTGTCCTTGTGTCCATTAGAGTGGAAAGTCAGAATGGGGTGTCCTTTAGGGTGGACAGTCAGAATGGGGTGTCCTTTAGAGTGGAAAGTCAGAATGGGGTGTCCTTTAGAGTGGACAGTCAGAATTGGGTGTCCTTTAGAGTGGACAGTCAGAATGGGGTGTCCTTTAGGGTTGACAGTCAGAATGGGGTGTCCTTTAGGGTGGACAGTCAGAATGGGTTGTCCTGGTGTCCTTCCGAGTGGACACTCAGAATGGGTTGTCCTGATGTCCTTCAGAGTAGACAGTCAGAATGGGGTGTGCTGGTGTCCTTCAGAGTGGACAGTCAGAATGAGGTGTCCTGATGTCTTTCAGAGTGGACAGTCAGAATGGGGTGTGGTGGTGTCCTTCAGAGTGGACAGTCAGAATGGGGTGTCCTTTAGAGTGGACAGTCAGAATGGAGTGTCCTTTAGGGTGGACAGTCAGAATGGAGTGTCCTTTAGGGTAGACAGTCAGCATGGGGTGTCCTTTAGGGTAGACAGTCAGCATGGGGTGTCCTTTAGAGGGTACAGTCAGAATGGAGTGTCATTTAGGGTGGACAGTCAGAATGGGGTGTCCTTTAGGGTGGACAGTCAGAATGGGGTGTCCTTTAGGGTGGACAGTCAGAATGGGGTGTCCTTTAGAGTGGACAGTCAGAATGGGGTGTCCTTTAGAGTGGACAGTCAGAATGGGGTGTCCTTTAGAGTGGACAGTCAGAATGGGGTGTCCTTTAGGGTGGACAGTCAGAATGGGGTGTCCATTAGGGTGGACAGTCAGAATGGGGTGTCCATTAGAGTGGACAGTCAGAATGGGGTGTCCATTAGAGTGGACAGTCAGAATGGGGTGTCCTTTAGGGTGGACAGTCGGAATGGGGTGTCCTGGTGTCCTTCAGAGTGGACAGTCAGAATGAGGTGTCCTGATGTCTTTCAGAGTGGACAGTCAGAATGGGGTGTGGTGGTGTCCTTCAGAGTGGACAGTCAGAATGGGGTGTCCTTTAGAGTGGACAGTCAGAATGGAGTGTCCTTTAGGGTGGACAGTCAGAATGGAGTGTCCTTTAGAGTGGACAGTCAGAATGGAGTGTCCTTTAGGGTAGACAGTCAGCATGGGGTGTCCTTTAGGGTAGACAGTCAGCATGGGGTGTCCTTTAGAGGGTACAGTCAGAATGGAGTGTCATTTAGGGTGGACAGTCAGAATGGGGTGTCCTTTAGGGTGGACAGGCAGAATGGGGTGTCCTTTAGAGTGGACAGTCAGAATGGGGTGTCCTTTAGAGTGGACAGTCAGAATGGGGTGTCCTTTAGGGTGGACAGTCAGAATGGGGTGTCCATTAGGGTGGACAGTCAGAATGGGGTGTCCATTAGAGTGGACAGTCAGAATGGGGTGTCCTTTAGGGTGGACAGTCGGAATGGGGTGTCCTGGTGTCCTTTAGAGTGGACAGTCAGAATGGGGTGTCCATTAGAGTGGACAGTCAGAATGGGGTGTCCATTAGGGTGGCCAGTCAGAATGGGGTGTCCTTTAGAGTGGACAGTCAGAATGGGGTGTCCTTTAGAGTGGAAAGTCAGAATGGGGTGTCCTTTAGAGTGGACAGTCAGAATTGGGTGTCCTTTAGAGTGGACAGTCAGAATGGGGTGTCCTTTAGGGTTGACAGTCAGAATGGGGTGTCCTTTAGGGTGGACAGTCGGAATGGGGTGTCCTGGTGTCCTTTAGAGTGGACAGTCAGAATTGGGTGTCCTTTAGAGTGGACAGTCAGAATGGGGTGTCCTTTAGGGTTGACAGTCAGCATGGGGTGTCCTTTAGGGTAGACAGTCAGCATGGGGTGTCCTTTAGAGGGGACAGTCAGAATGGAGTGTCATTTAGGGTGGACAGTCAGATAGGGTGTCCTTTAGAGTGGACAGTCAGAATGGGGTGTCCTTTAGGGTGGACAGTCAGAATGGGGTGTCCTTTAGGGTGGACAGTCAGAATGGGGTGTCCATTAGGGTGGACAGTCAGAATGGGGTGTCCATTAGAGTGGACAGTCAGAATGGGGTGTCCTTTAGGGTGGACAGTCAGAATGGGGTGTCCTGGTGTCCTTTAGAGTGGACAGTCAGAATGGGGTGTCCATTAGAGTGGACAGTCAGAATGGGGTGTCCATTAGGGTGGCCAGTCAGAATGGGGTGTCCTTTAGGGTGGACAGTCAGAATGGGGTCTCCTGGTGTCCTTTAAGTGGACAGTCAGAATGGGGTGTTCCTTAGGGTGGCCAGTCAGAATGGGGTGTCCTTTAGAGTGGACAGTTAGAATGGGGTGTCCTTTAGAGTGGACAGTCAGAATGGGGTGTCCTTTAGGGTGGACAGTCAGAATGGGGTGTCCTGGTGTTCTTTAGGGTGGACAGTCAGAATGGGGTGTCCATTAGAGTGGACAGTCAGAATGCGGTGTCCTGGTGTCCTTTAGGGTGGACAGTCAGAATGGGGTGTCCATTAGAGTGGACAGTCAGCATGGGGTGTCCTTTCGAGTGGACATTCAGAATGGGGTGTCCTGTAGGGTGGACAGTCAGAATGGGGTGTCCTGGTGTCCTTCAGAGTGGACAGTCAGAATGGGGTGTCCTGCTGTCCTTCAGAGTGGACAGTCAGAATGGGGTGTCCTGGTGTCCTTCAGAGTGGACAGTCAGAATGGGGTGTCCTGGTGTCCTTCAGAGTGGACAGTCAGAATGGGGTGTCCTGGTGTCCTTCAGAGTGGACAGTCAGAGTGGGGTGTCCTGGTGTCCTTTAGGGGGGACAGTCAGAATGGGGTGTCCTTTAGGATGGACAGTCAGAATGGGGTGTCCTTTAGAGTGGACAGTCAGAATGGGGTGTCCTGGTGTCCATTAGAGTGGACAGTCAGAATGGGGTGTCCTTTAGGGTGGACAGTCAGAATGGGGTGTCCTTTAGGGTGGACAGTCAGAATGGGGTGTCCATTAGGGTGGACAGTCAGAATGGGGTGTCCATTAGAGTGGACAGTCAGAATGGGGTGTCCTTTAGGGTGGACAGTCAGAATGGGGTGTCCTGTTGTCCTTTAGAGTGGACAGTCAGAATGCGGTGTCCATTAGAGTGGACAGTCAGCATAGGGTGTTCTTTAGAGTGGACAGTTATAATGGGGTGTCCTTTAGAGTGGACAGTCAGAATGGGGTGTCCTGTAGGGTGGACAGTCAGAATGGGGTGTCCTGGTGTCCTTCAGAGTGGACAGTCAGAATGGGGTGTCCTGCTGTCCTTCAGAGTGGACAGTCAGAATGGGGTGTCCATTAGAGTGGACAGTCAGCATGGGGTGTCCTTTAGAGTGGACAGTTAGAATGGGGTGTCCTTTAGAGTGGACAGTCAGAATGGGGTGTCCAGTAGGGTGGACAGTCAGAATGGGGTGTCCTGCTGTCCTTCAGAGTGGACAGTCAGAATGGGGTGTCCTGGTGTCCAGAGTGGACAGTCAGAATGCGGTGTCCTGGTGTCCTTCAGAGTGGACAGTCAGAATGGGGTGTCCTGGTGTCCTTTAGGGGGGACAGTCAGAATGGGGTGTCCTTTAGGGTGGACAGTCAGAATGGGGTGTCCTTTAGAGTGGACAGTCAGAATGGGGTGTCCTGGTGTCCATTAGAGTGGACAGTCAGAATGGGGTGTCCTTTAGGGTGGACAGTCAGAATGGGGTGTCCTTTAGGGTGGGCAGTCAGAATGGGGTGTCCTTTAGAGTGGACAGTCAGAATGGGGTGTCCTGGTGTCCATTAGAGTGGACAGTCAGAATGGGGTGTCCTTTAGGGTGGACAGTCAGAATGGGGTGTCCTGGTGTCCATTAGAGTGGACAGTCAGAATGGGGTGTCCTTTAGGGTGGACAGTCAGAATGGGGTGTCCTTTAGAGTGGACAGTCAGAATGGGGTGTCCTGAGATGAAATTTAGGTGTGTTCTCCTTTTCACAAAACAGCTTAACCCCTGTTCCACCCAAACACTCACCACCTAAACACACACAAGTCAACTGGGAGATTAACTCACACTCAGTGTGAGTGTTTTCAGGTTATGAACGTATAGAGAGAGGGTTCAGTGTGTGTGCGTTATCCATTCAGCACTTGTGTGTATTCAGGTCAGCAGAGAGAGAGGGTGTGTTTGGTTGCCTGTGCGTTGAGCCCGACATCCACCCCCTCCAGTAGCCACTCCCACCAGACCCTCAGGGTGCCGTCCTAGCGAATCCAAAAAACAACATCTAATGGGATTTATTTGGTGCCATTCAGCATTCATGCGCCATCGACAGTTTTCCATAGGAATTCATGGATAACGTCAACGCTATCAGGAACACACAGGGTCCCTACTCACCTCCGTGGGTTTATAGCAGTCTATTAAGGATTCCTAGAGAGATAGAGAGACACAGACACAGAGACAAAGAGAGACAGACACAGAGAGAGAGAGAGAGAGAGAGAGAGAGAGAGAGAGAGAGAGAGAGATACAGAGAGACAAGGAGACAGAAAGACACAGACACAGAGACAGAGACACAGAGACAGAGAGACACAGAGAGACACCAACACAGAGAGACACAGACACAGAGACAGAGAGACAAAGAGACAGAGAGAGACACAGAGACAGAGAGAGAGACACAGAGACAGAGAGAGAGACAGAGAGACAGAGAGAGAGACAGAGACAGAGAGAGAGACACAGAGACAGAGAAACACAGACACAGAGAGACACAGAGAGACACAGATACAGAGACAGAGAGACACAGAGACAGAGAGACACAGTGACACAGATACAGAGAGAGAGACACAGAGAGACAGAGAGAGAGACACAGAGACAGAGAGAGGGAGACACAGGGACAGAGAGACAGGGACAGAGAGACAGACACAGAGAGACACAGAGACAGACACAGAGACACAGATACAGAGAGACAGAGAGACACAGAGAGAGAGAGAGAGAGAGAGAGAGACCGAGAGAGAGAGACAGAGAGACACAGAGAGAGAGAGAGAGAGAGAGAGAGAGAGACCGAGAGAGAGAGACAGAGAGAGGAAGAGAGAGATAGAGAGAGAGAGAGAGAGAAAGGGAGGGAGAGAGAGACGTAGATTGTTTACAACGTAAGTGATTAACATTCCATATCAATAAAGTTTATTGAACTAAATAGAGACCAGAGATATTAAGCACAACTGTTTATAAACAGCCAGGCACCAAGAGAGCCAGCAAATTACGATAAATGAGTATAATGTTGTTTAAGAAGTATAATGAAGGTCTAGTGAGATATAGATGGAGGTTTAATATCCTGACCTAGTGAGATATGCATGGAGGAGGTTTAATATCCTGACCTAGTGAGATATACATGGAGGAGGTTTAATATCCTGACCTAGTGAGATATGCATGGAGGAGGTTTAATATCTTGACCTAGTGAGATATACATGGAGGTTTAATATCCTGACCTAGTGAGATATACATGGAGGAGGTTTAATTCCCTGACCTAGTGAGATATACATGGAGGTTTAATATCCTGAGCCAGTGAGATATACATGGAGGAGGTTTAATATCCTGACCTAGTGAGATATACATGGAGGTTTTAATATCCTGACCTAGTGAGATATATACATGGAGGTTTAATACCCTGACCTAGTGAGATATACATGGAGGAGGTTTAATATCCTGACCTAGTGAGATATACATGGAGGAGGTTTAATATCCTGAGATATACATGGAGGAGGTTTAATATCCTGACCTAGTGAGATATACATGGAGGAGGTTTAATATCCTGACCTAGTGAGATATACATTGGGGCAAAAAAGTATTTAGTCAGCCACCAATTGTGCAAGTTCTCCCACTTAAAAAGATGAGAGGCCTGTAATTTTCATCATAGGTACACTTCAACTATGACAGACAAAATGAGAAAAAAAACAGAAAATCACTTTGTAGGATTTTTAATGCATTTATTTATGACAGAGGAGCCTCTTAAAGAAGAAGTTACAGGTCTGTGAGAGCCAGAAATCTTGCTTGTTTGTAGGTGACCAAATACTTATTTTCCACCATAATTTGCAAATAAATTCATTAAAAATCCTGCAGAGGTTGTTTAAAGAGTTACCATCTCTTGAATTAAACTCTATAAAAAGGTATCTATTATATACATTAATAAACCGTCATCTTATTAATCATATCTTATCATATCATCATTCTGAACAGTCGTAACCTCATGCATCTGCAAAAACCCTAGCCTTACTCGTGATTCAGTACTACACCAATTGGTTTAACAACTGATTTACAAGCTAACTAAATAATAACATAGAATAACACTTACTACATGAGACAAAGGTTTGACAACATATGATGGCTTGTTACAACATAGATGGAGGGGGGGGGGGTGAGTTCACCGTTCGTCGAGACATTTCAGAATTATTCTCACAGTAACGGAAGTCATATAGTTTCCCCATGAACCCCCGGCTGTTTGGAGTAAGAAATCATGAATGCTTTTACGTGTGAAATGCCTTCGATCATCATCTATCTCCGTCGAAACCTCTTCTTGGAAAGTATTTTGGCTGAGTCACCTGTAGGTGTAAGGCTCTGATTGTCCAGAAGAGGTCACAATGTCCATCTTAGTTGTCTGGTCTCTAGTGAGTGTCCATTCCTCAGAACAGCTACTTAACGTCCTCTCGCCACCTCGGGTAGATAGTCAAAGTTCCAAACACACAGCTGCAGACTGGCAGTGTCTTGCTCTGGTAGGTGAGTTCATTTCTTCACCTTGTGTTGAGGTTGGTTTCAACCATTTCAAACGTACATCGCTCACGTTTCCTTGTCTAATGTTAATTTCGTCGGCAATGCTTTATATGCACTCTCATCAAAGGGGGCGGCTTCATCCGACTGACATGCTCGCCGACCTCACTCAGGGCGTGGCTACTTACTTATGTACAGTTCATAGGATATTGATTCTCTTATCCCTCCTAAAATCACATTCATATCTCATCAAAAATATTTTAATCAGTGTTCATATTGTGTTCACAACATATTGGATGGAGACTTGACAGATAAAGGGGTATCCTTTCCAAGTTACAGTATTTGATCAATACAGTTTTGACATCACAAAATGAAAACCAATAAATATGACATTTATTTTCCATAGTTCCCCACTAACCGGTCCCCACATTCTTCATGTTATAATTATTTTTCCATTATCCATGTTTGGAAGATAGAGTTTTGGGCAGGCAAAAGTCTCTCTAGACTCTAGACTATTCCTTTGCTTGATACTAAAGGGTAAAGAGAGAGCTCTCTCCTGCCTAAATTTACTACCAGGTGTAGAGGTGTCAAAAACCCTACAGTTCCCTCCACAGTTCCCCCCTTTACGGGTGAGAGAGCGTCTGCTATTGTCAGCAATATCCAAGCTGATCTGACCCATTGTGATCCTCACAGGACAGTCATGACACCTGTCAACAAGGCAAAGGGTTGGCTAATTTGAAGAATCTAAAATATATATTTGATTTGTTTAACACTTTGTTGGTTACTACATTATTCCAAATGTGTTATTTTATAGTGTTGATGTCTTCACTATTATTCTACAATGTAGAAAATAGTAACAAAATATATAAAGAAAAACCCTTGAATGAGTAGGTGTGTCCAAACTTTTGACTGTGTATATTTACAAAATAAATATATGGGGGGTTGGAAATGATGCAGAAAATTGCACCCCCCCCCCCCCGCCCAAAATATTAATAAATAAATACAATTTACCTGTAGTTTTACAGCTCTGTCATCTTCACTGTTGACTTCCAGCAGGTCATCAATATCTATCTCTACCTCCGGCATCTCCTCTTCCTGCAACACAAGACACACACACACAGTCAGTGATACACACACCAGAAAGTATTACATATGGAGATCAAGCACGACAATGGGAGGACGTCGTCACGGCATCTCTGTTCATTCACATTGTGTTCCTTGTCCGTAGCTTCATGCCTGCTCATACCAGAACCCCCACTGCCACATGGGGTACTACTCTGTTCAAAACTTTGACATCAGAAAACCGCTTGCCCACACCATCTGCCCGGGAACAGTTGAAACTGGGATTCATCTGTGAAGGGCAAACTTCTCCAGCATGTGCAGAAATTCGTTGGTTGTGTAAACCCAGCTTCTATTAGCTTGTTGTAGCCAGCCTGTTGCTAGCTAGCATCACTGGTAAACACATGGATGTAATGTCAGCTAGCAAGCTAAGGATGTTGGGTAATGCACTGATAAACACCATGTAGCTTGTCACTTATTTAGGAGAGTTTGACAGATTTCTGATGAAGTTGTAGACATGTTCCCATCAGTCGGTCCGTACTTCAGCATGTTTCCAAAGCACCAATCACTACGTTGTAACATTGGGTCAGCTAAATGTGCAGCATCAGATGTATATGTCTGCATTGCGTTGTCTTCATTTTGGCAGATTAACTCAAGTTTTTTTCTGAACATTAACTCTTGTTTTTGCTCCTTTTATCTTCTCAGGAATGCAGGCAACAACCAATAGTATTCTGTTGCATAAAGAAGTCAGCCAACAACCCATACTATTCTGTTCCATAAAGAAGACAGACAACAACCCATACTGTTCTGTTCCATAAAGAAGACAGACAACAACCCATACTATTCTGTTCCATAAGGAAGACAGCCAGACAACAACCCATACTATTCTGTTCCATAAAGAAGACAGACAACAACCCATACTATTCTGTTCCATAAAGAAGACAGACAACAACCCATACTATTCTGTTCCATAAAGAAGACAGACAACAACCCATACTATTCTGTTCCATAAAGAAGACAGACAACAACCCATACTATTCTGTTCCATAAAGAAGACAGACAACAACCCATACTATTCTGTTCCATAAGGAAGACAGCCAGACAACAACCCATACTATTCTGTTGCATAAAGAAGTCAGCCAACAACCCATACTATTCTGTTCCATAAAGAAGACAGACAACAACCCATACTATTCTGTTCCATAAGGAAGACAGCCAGACAACAACCCATACTATTCTGTTCCATAAAGAAGACAGACAACAACCCATACTATTCTGTTCCATAAAGAAGACAGACAACAACCCATACTATTCTGTTCCATAAAGACAGACAACAACCCATACTATTCTGTTCCATAAGGAAGACAGCCAGACAACAACCCATACTATTCTGTTGCATAAAGAAGTCAGCCAACAACCCATACTATTCTGTTCCATAAAGAAGACAGACAACAACCCATACTATTCTGTTCCATAAGGAAGACAGCCAGACAACAACCCATACTATTCTGTTCCATAAAGACAGACAACAACCCATACTATTCTGTTCCATAAAGAAGACAGACAACAACCCATACTATTCTGTTCCATAAGGAAGACAGCCAGACAACAACCCATACTATTCTGTTCCATAAAGAAGACAGACAACAACCCATACTATTCTGTTCCATAAAGAAGACAGACAACAACCCATACTATTCTGTTCCATAAAGAAGACAGACAACAACCCATACTATTCTGTTCCATAAAGAAGACAGACAACAACCCATACTATTCTGTTCCATAAGGAAGACAGACAACAACCCATACTATTCTGTTCCATAAAGAAGACAGACAACAACCCATACTATTCTGTTCCATAAAGACAGACAACAACCCATACTATTCTGTTCCATAAAGAAGACAGACAACAACCCATACTATTCTGTTCCATAAAGAAGACAGACAACAACCCATACTATTCTGTTCCATAAGGAAGACAGACAACAACCCATACTATTCTGTTCCATAAGGAAGACAGACAACAACCCATACTATTCTGTTCCATAAAGAAAGACAACAACCCATACTATTATGTTCCATAAAGAAGACAGACAACAACAACCCATACTATTCTGTTCCATAAAGACAGACAACAACTCACACTATTCTGTTCCATAAGGAAGACAGACAACAACCCATACTATTCTGTTCCATAAGGAAGACAGACAACAACCCATACTATTATGTTCCATAAAGAAGACAGACAACAACAACCCATACTATTCTGTTCCATAAAGACAGACAACAACCCACACTATTCTGTTCCATAAGGAAGACAGACAACAACCCATACTATTCTGTTCCATAAAGAAGACAGACAACAACCCATACTATTCTGTTCCATAAGGAAGACAGACAACAACCCATACTATTCTGTTCCATAAAGAAGACAGACAACAACCCATACTATTCTGTTCCATAAAGAAGACAGACAACAACCCATACTATTCTGTTCCATAAAGAAGACAGACAACAACCCATACTATTATGTTCCATAAAGAAGACAGACAACAACCCATACTATTCTGTTCCATAAAGACAGACAACAACCCATACTATTCTGTTCCATAAAGAAGACAGACAACAACCCATACTATTCTGTTCCATAAAGAAGACAGACAACAACAACCCATACTATTCTGTTCCATAAAGAAGACAGCCAACAACCCATACTATTCTGTTCCATAAAGAAGACAGCCAACAACCCATACTATTCTGTTCCATAAAGAAGACAGACAACAACAACCCATACTATTCTGTTCCATAAAGAAGACAGCCAACAACCCATACTATTCTGTTCCATAAAGACAGACAGACAACAACCCATACTATTCTGTTCCATAAAGAAGACAGACAACAACCCATACTATTCTGTTCCATAAGGAAGACAGCCAGACAACAACCCATACTATTCTGTTCCATAAAGAAGACAGACAACAACCCATACTATTCTGTTCCATAAGGAAGACAGACAACAACCCATACAATTATGTTCCATAAGGAAGACAGAAAACAACCCATACTATTCTGTTCCATAAAGAAAGACAACAACCCATACTATTATGTTCCATAAAGAAGACAGACAACAACAACCCATACTATTCTGTTCCATAAAGACAGACAACAACCCACACTATTCTGTTCCATAAGGAAGACAGACAACAACCCATACTATTCTGTTCCATAAAGAAGACAGACAACAACCCATACTATTCTGTTCCATAAGGAAGACAGACAACAACCCATACTATTCTGTTCCATAAAGAAGACAGACAACAACCCATACTATTCTGTTCCATAAAGAAGACAGACAACAACCCATACTATTCTGTTCCATAAAGAAGACAGACAACAACCCATACTATTCTGTTCCATAAAGAAGACAGACAACAACCCATACTATTCTGTTCCATAAAGAAGACAGACAACAACCCATACTATTCTGTTCCATAAAGACAGACAACAACCCATACAATTCTGTTCCATAAAGAAGACAGACAACAACCCATACTATTCTGTTCCATAAAGAAGACAGACAACAACAACCCATACTATTCTGTTCCATAAAGAAGACAGCCAACAACCCATACTATTCTGTTCCATAAAGAAGACAGCCAACAACCCATACTATTCTGTTCCATAAAGAAGACAGACAACAACAACCCATACTATTCTGTTCCATAAAGAAGACAGCCAACAACCCATACTATTCTGTTCCATAAAGACAGACAGACAACAACCCATACTATTCTGTTCCATAAAGAAGACAGACAACAACCCATACTATTCTGTTCCATAAGGAAGACAGCCAGACAACAACCCATACTATTCTGTTCCATAAAGAAGACAGACAACAACCCATACTATTCTGTTCCATAAAGAAGACAGACAACAACCCATACTATTCTGTTCCATAAAGAAGACAGACAACAACAACCCATACTATTCTGTTCCATAAAGAAGACAGCCAACAACCCATACTATTCTGTTCCATAAAGAGAGACAACAACCCACACTATTCTGTTCCATAAGGAAGACAGACAACAACCCATACTATTCTGTTCCATAAAGAAGACAGACAACAACCCATACTATTCTGTTCCATAAAGAAGACAGACAACAACCCATACTATTCTGTTCCATAAAGAAGACAGACAACAACCCATACTATTCTGTTCCATAAAGAAGACAGACAACAACCCATACTATTCTGTTCCATAAAGAAGACAGACAACAACCCATACTATTCTGTTCCATAAGGAAGACAGACAACAACCCATACTATTCTGTTCCATAAAGAAGACAGACAACAACAACCCATACTATTCTGTTCCATAAAGAAGACAGACAACAACCCATACTATTCTGTTCCATAAAGAAGACAGACAACAACCCATACTATTCTGTTCCATAAAGAAGACAGACAACAACCCATACTATTCTGTTCCATAAGGAAGACAGACAACAACCCATACTATTCTGTTCCATAAAGAAGACAGACAACAACCCATACTATTCTGTTCCATAAGGAAGACAGACAACAACCCATACTATTCTGTTCCATAAAGAAGACAGACAACAACAACCCATACTATTCTGTTCCATAAAGAAGACAGACAACAACCCATACTATTCTGTTCCATAAAGAAGACAGACAACAACCCATACTATTCTGTTCCATAAAGACAGACAACAACCCATACTATTCTGTTCCATAAAGAAGACAGACAACAACCCATACTATTCTGTTCCATAAAGAAGACAGACAACAACAACCCATACTATTCTGTTCCATAAAGAAGACAGACAACAACCCATACTATTCTGTTCCATAAAGAAGACAGCCAACAACCCATACTATTCTGTTCCATAAAGAAGACAGACAACAACAACCCATACTATTCTGTTCCATAAAGAAGACAGCCAACAACCCATACTATTCTGTTCCATAAAGACAGACAGACAACAACCCATACTATTCTGTTCCATAAAGAAGACAGACAACAACCCATACTATTCTGTTCCATAAGGAAGACAGCCAGACAACAACCCATACTATTCTGTTCCATAAAGAAGACAGACAACAACCCATACTATTCTGTTCCATAAAGAAGACAGACAACAACCCATACTATTCTGTTCCATAAAGAAGACAGACAACAACCCATACTATTCTGTTCCATAAAGAAGACAGACAACAACCCATACTATTCTGTTCCATAAAGAAGACAGACAACAACCCATACTATTCTGTTCCATAAAGACAGACAACAACCCATACAATTCTGTTCCATAAAGAAGACAGACAACAACCCATACTATTCTGTTCCATAAAGAAGACAAACAACAACCCATACTATTCTGTTCCATAAAGAAGACAGCCAACAACCCATACTATTCTGTTCCATAAAGAAGACAGCCAACAACCCATACTATTCTGTTCCATAAAGAAGACAGACAACAACAACCCATACTATTCTGTTCCATAAAGAAGACAGCCAACAACCCATACTATTCTGTTCCATAAAGACAGACAGACAACAACCCATACTATTCTGTTCCATAAAGAAGACAGACAACAACCCATACTATTCTGTTCCATAAGGAAGACAGCCAGACAACAACCCATACTATTCTGTTCCATAAAGAAGACAGACAACAACCCATACTATTCTGTTCCATAAAGAAGACAGACAACAACCCATACTATTCTGTTCCATAAAGAAGACAGACAACAACAACCCATACTATTCTGTTCCATAAAGAAGACAGCCAACAACCCATACTATTCTGTTCCATAAAGAGAGACAACAACCCACACTATTCTGTTCCATAAGGAAGACAGACAACAACCCATACTATTCTGTTCCATAAAGAAGACAGACAACAACCCATACTATTCTGTTCCATAAAGAAGACAGACAACAACCCATACTATTCTGTTCCATAAAGAAGACAGACAACAACCCATACTATTCTGTTCCATAAAGAAGACAGACAACAACCCATACTATTCTGTTCCATAAAGAAGACAGACAACAACCCATACTATTCTGTTCCATAAGGAAGACAGACAACAACCCATACTATTCTGTTCCATAAAGAAGACAGACAACAACAACCCATACTATTCTGTTCCATAAAGAAGACAGACAACAACCCATACTATTCTGTTCCATAAAGAAGACAGACAACAACCCATACTATTCTGTTCCATAAAGAAGACAGACAACAACCCATACTATTCTGTTCCATAAGGAAGACAGACAACAACCCATACTATTCTGTTCCATAAAGAAGACAGACAACAACCCATACTATTCTGTTCCATAAGGAAGACAGACAACAACCCATACTATTCTGTTCCATAAAGAAGACAGACAACAACAACCCATACTATTCTGTTCCATAAAGAAGACAGACAACAACCCATACTATTCTGTTCCATAAAGAAGACAGACAACAACCCATACTATTCTGTTCCATAAAGACAGACAACAACCCATACTATTCTGTTCCATAAAGAAGACAGACAACAACCCATACTATTCTGTTCCATAAAGAAGACAGACAACAACAACCCATACTATTCTGTTCCATAAAGAAGACAGACAACAACCCATACTATTCTGTTCCATAAAGAAGACAGCCAACAACCCATACTATTCTGTTCCATAAAGAAGACAGACAACAACAACCCATACTATTCTGTTCCATAAAGAAGACAGCCAACAACCCATACTATTCTGTTCCATAAAGACAGACAGACAACAACCCATACTATTCTGTTCCATAAAGAAGACAGACAACAACCCATACTATTCTGTTCCATAAGGAAGACAGCCAGACAACAACCCATACTATTCTGTTCCATAAAGAAGACAGACAACAACCCATACTATTCTGTTCCATAAAGAAGACAGACAACAACCCATACTATTCTGTTCCATAAAGAAGACAGACAACAACCCATACTATTCTGTTCCATGAAGAAGACAGACAACAACCCATACTATTCTGTTCCATAAAGAAGACAGACAACAACCCATACTATTCTGTTCCATAAGGAAGACAGACAACAACCCATACTATTCTGTTCCATAAAGAAAGACAATAACCCATACTATTCTGTTCCATAAAGAAGACAAACAACAACCCATACTATTCTGTTCCATAAGGAAGACAGACAACAACCCATACTATTCTGTTCCATAAGGAAGACAGACAACAACCCATACTATTCTGTTCCATAAAGAAAGACAACAACCCATACTATTCTGTTCCATAAGGAAGACAGACAACAACCCATACTATTATGTTCCATAAAGAAGACAGACAAAAACAACCCATACTATTCTGTTCCATAAAGACAGACAACAACCCACACTATTCTGTTCCATAAGGAAGACAGACAACAACCCATACTATTCTGTTCCATAAGGAAGACAGACAACAACCCATACTATTATGTTCCATAAAGAAGACAGACAACAACAACCCATACTATTCTGTTCCATAAAGACAGACAACAACCCACACTATTCTGTTCCATAAGGAAGACAGACAACAACCCATACTATTCTGTTCCATAAAGAAGACAGACAACAACCCATACTATTCTGTTCCATAAGGAAGACAGACAACAACCCATACTATTCTGTTCCATAAAGACAGACAACAACCCATACTATTCTGTTCCATAAAGAAGACAGACAACAACCCATACTATTCTGTTCCATAAGGAAGACAGACAACAACCCATACTATTCTGTTCCATAAAGAAGACAGAAAACAACAACCCATACTATTCTGTTCCATAAAGAAGGCAGCCAACAACCCATACTATTCTGTTCCATAAAGACAGACAGACAACAACCCATACTATTCTGTTCCATAAAGAAGACAGACAACAACCCATACTATTCTGTTCCATAAAGAAGACAGACAACAACCCATACTATTCTGTTCCATAAAGAAGACAGACAACAACCCATACTATTCTGTTCCATAAAGACAGCCAGACAACAACCCATACTATTCTGTTGCATAAAGAAGTCAGCCAGACAACAACCCATACTATTCTGTTCCATAAAGAAGACAGACAACAACCCATACTATTCTGTTCCATAAAGAAGACAGACAACAACCCATACTATTCTGTTCCATAAGGAAGTCAGCCAGACAACAACCCATACCATTCTGTTCCATAAAGAAGACAGACAACAACCAATACTATTCTGTTCCATAAGGAAGACAGCCAGACAACAATACATACTATTCTGTTCCATAAAGAAGACCAACAACCCACACTATTCTGTTCCATAAAGAAGACAGACAACAACCCATACTATTCTGTTCCATAAAGAAGACAGACAACAACCCATACTATTCTGTTCCATAAGGAAGACAGACAACAACCCATACTATTCTGTTCCATAAAGAAGACAGACAATAACCCATACTATTCTGTTCCATAAAGACAGACAACAACCCATACTATTCTGTTGCATAAAGAAGTCAGCCAGACAACAACCCATACTATTCTGTTCCATAAAGAAGACAGACAACAACCCATACTATTCTGTTCCATAAGGAAGACAGCCAGACAACAATACATACTATTCTGTTCCATAAAGAAGACCAACAACCCACACTATTCTGTTCCATAAAGAAGACAGACAACAACCCATACTATTCTGTTCCATAAAGAAGACAGACAACAACCCATACTATTCTGTTCCATAAGGAAGACAGACAACAACCCATACTATTCTGTTCCATAAAGAAGACAGACAATAACCCATACTATTCTGTTCCATAAAGAAGACAGACAACAACCCATACTATTCTGTTCCATAAAGAAGACAGACAACAACCCATACTATTCTGTTCCATAAAGAAGTCAGACAATAACCCATACTATTCTGTTCCATAAAGAAGTCAGGCAGAGTTGGTACAAAGATTGAACTGGGTCATCATTCCTCACTGGCCACCTGGGAATATTTACAAACTATGTTTGCACATAATGATTTCATTGTGTATTACGTCATATTCTTAGCTAGGAATATGACTATTAGCATCATCCATAATTCATCAATGGCACCATACAGGGTTCTATATGGAACACATTTTGGCTCAGTGAAGAGGAACTCTTGGGGTTTTCTATTTGGTTCAGTGAAGAGGAACTCTTGGGGTTTTATATTTGGTTCAGTGAAGAGGAACTCTTGGGGTTCTATATTTGGTTCAGTGAAGAGGAACTCTTGGGGTTCTATATTTGGTTCAGTGAAGAGGAACTCTAGGGGTTCTATATTTGGTTCAGTTCAGTGAAGAAGAACCCCTAGGGTATATGAAGCAAGCGATAGAACATTCTTGCAACCAAAACGGGTGCACGTGCACAGTCCTGCAATATGTATAATATAGAACACACAGCAGAATGAGAGAGAGATAAGTGGGTCATGGTGATTATATGAGGTCTGTGGGGCTGAGGACATGATGATGATGATGAGGAGGAGTAACAGGAGGAGGAGGAGTGGGCGTCGGGAAATGTCAAAGCTCAGCCCTCTAATCTGCTGCGCAACAAGGTGAGCGAGAAGGGAAGATCCCTCCCCCATTGAGACAGAGAGAGTGGTAGAGGAAGGGAAAGGTTAAAGATGAGAAAAGAGAGAAGCTCTCCCTCTCCCTCCCCTCCCTCTATATTCCCTAAATACATCCTGTAGCTGTAGTGCTCCTTAGATGGAGGAAGGGACACGGTGAGCTGTGGAATGAAGAAACAGCTAAGTGAATCATACTGAACAGGCTTAAAGAACAGTGAAGGGATACAGTGAATTGTGGAATGAAGACACAGCTAACAGCTAAGAACCTTTCCCTTCCTCTACCACTCTCACGGCTCTCTATCCACCGGATGTGTACCAAACTCACTAAAAGTGGCAGTAATAAAGCCTCTCTTGAAAAAGCCAAACCTTGACCCAGAAAATATAAAAAACTATCGGCCTATATCGAATCTTCCATTCCTCTCAAAAATTTTAGAAAAGGCTGTTGCGCAGCAACTCACTGCCTTACTGAAGACAAACAATGTATACGAAATGCTTCAGTCTGGTTTTAGACCCCATCATAGCACTGAGACGGCACTTGTGAAGGTGGTAAATGACATTTTAAAGGCATCGGACCGAGGCTCTGCATCTGTCCTCGTGCTCCTAGACCTTAGTGCTGCTTTTGATACCATCGATCACCACATTCTTTTGGAGAGATTGGAAACCCAAATTGGTCTACACGGACAAGTTCTGGCCTGGTTTAGATCTTATCTGTCGGAAAGATATCAGTTTGTCTCTGTGAATGGTTTGTCCTCTGATAAATCAACTGTAAATGTCGGTGTTCCTCAAGGTTCCGTTTTAGGACCACTATTGTTTTCACTATATATTTTACCTCTTGGGGATGTTATTCGAAAACATAATGTTAACTTTCACTGCTATGCGGATGACACACAGCTGTACATTTCAATGAAACATGGTGAAGCCCCAAAATTGCCTTTGCTAGAAGCATGTGTTTCAGACATAAGGAAGTGGATGGCTGCAAACGTTCTACTTTTAAACTCAGACAAAACAGAGATGCTTGTTCTAGGTCCCAAGAAACAAAGAGATCTTCTGTTGAATCTGACAATTAATCTTAATGGTTGTACAGTCGTCTCAAATAAAACTGTGAAGGACCTCAGAGTTACTCTGGACCCTGATCTCTCTTTTGAAGAACATATCAAGACCATTTCAAGGACAGCTTTATTCCATCTACGTAACATTGCAAAAATCAGAAACGTTCTGTCCAAAAATGATGCAGAAAAATTAATCCATGCTTTTGTCACTTCTAGGTTAGACTACTGCAATGCTCTACTTTCCGGCTACCCGGATAAAGCACTAAATAAACTTCAGTTAGTGCTAAATACGGCTGCTAGAATCCTGACTAGAACCAAAAAATGTGATCATATTACTTCAGTGCTAGCCTCTCTACACTGGTTTCCTGTCAAAGCAAGGGCTGATTTCAAGGTTTTACTGCTAACCTACAAAGTATTACATGGGCTTGCTCCTACCTATCTCTCTGATTTGGTCCTGCCGTACATACAGTGCCTTGCGAAAGTATTCGGCACCCTTGAACTTTGCGACCTTTTGCCACATTTCAGGGTTCAAACATAAAGATATAAAACTGTATTTTTTTGTGAAGAATCAACAACAAGTGGGACACAATCATGAAGTGGAACAACATTTATTGGATATTTCAAACTTTTTTAACAAATCAAAAACTGAAAAATTGGGCGTGCAAAATTATTCAGCCCCTTTACTTTCATTGCAGCAAACTCTCTCCAGAAGTTCAGTGAGGATCTCTGAATGATCCAATGTTGACCTAAATGACTAATGATGATAAATACAATCCACCTGTGTGTAATCAAGTCTCCGTATAAATGCACCTGCACTGTGATAGTCTCAGAGGTCCGTTAAAAGCGCAGAGAGCATCATGAAGAACAAGGAACACACCAGGCAGGTCCGAGATACTGTTGTGAAGAAGTTTAAAGCCGGATTTGGATACAAAAATATTTCCCAAGCTTTAAACATCCCAAGGAGCACTGTGCAAGCGATAATATTGAAATGGAAGGAGTATCAGACCACTGCAAATCTACCAATACCTGGCCGTCCCTCTAAACTTTCAGCTCATACAAGGAGAAGACTGATCAGAGATGCAGCCAAGAGGCCCATGATCACTCTGGATGAACTGCAGAGATCTACAGCTGAGGTGGGAGACTCTGTCCATAGGACAACAATCAGTCGTATATTGCACAAATCTGGCCTTTATGGAAGAGTGGCAAGAAGAAAGCCATTTCTTAAAGATATCCATAAAAAGTTTAGTTTAAAGTTTGCCACAAGCCACCTGGGAGACACACCAAACATGTGGAAGAAGGTGCTCTGGTCAGATGAAACCAAAATTGAACTTTTTGGCAACAATGCAAAGCGTTATGTTTGGCGTAAAAGCAACACAGCTGAACACACCATCCCCACTGTCAAACATGTTGGTGGCAGCATCATGGTTTGGGCCTGCTTTTCTTCAGCAGGGACAGGGAAGATGGTTAAAATTGATGGGAAGATGGATGGAGCCAAATACAGGACCATTCTGGAAGAAAACCTGATGGAGTCTGCAAAAGACCTGAGACTGGGATGGAGATTTGTCTTCCAACAAGACAAAGATCCAAAACATAAAGCAAAATCTACAATTGAATGGTTCAAAAATAAACATATCCAGGTGTTAGAATGGCCACGTCAAAGTCCAGACCTGAATCCAATCGAGAATCTGTGGAAAGAACTGAAAACTGCTGTTCACAAATGCTCTCCATCCAACCTCACTGTGCTCGAGCTGTTTTGCAAGGAGGAATGGGCAAAAATTTCAGTCTCTCGATGTGCAAAACTGATAGAGACATACCCCAAGCGACTTACAGCTGTAATCGCAGCAAAAGGTGGCGCTACAAAGTATTAACTTAAGGGGGCTGAATAATTTTGCACGCCCAATTTTTCAGTTTTTGATTTGTTAAAAAAGTTTGAAATATCCAATAAATGTCGTTCCACTTCATGATTGTGTCCCACTTGTTGTTGATTCTTCACAAAAAAATACAGTTTTATATCTTTATGTTTGAAGCCTGAAATGTGGCAAAAGGTCGCAAAGTTCAAGGGGGCCGAATACTTTCGCAAGGCACTGTACCTACACGTACGCTACGGTCACAAGACGCAGGCCTCCTAATTGTCCCTAGAATTTCTAAGCAAACAGCTGGAGGCAGGGCTTTCTCCTATAGAGCTCCATTTTTATGGAACGGTCTGCCTACCCATGTCAGAGACTCAAACTCGGTCTCAACCTTTAAGTCTCTACTGAAGACTCATCTCTTCAGTGGGTCATATGATTGAGTGTAGTCTGGCCCAGGATTGGGAAGGTGAACGGAAAGGCTCTGGAGCAACGAACCGCCCTTGCTGTCTCTGCCTGGCCGGTTCCCCTCTTTCCACTGGGATTCTCTGCCTCTAACCCTATTACAGGGGCTGAGTCACTGGCTTACTGGGGCTCTCTCATGCCGTCCCTGGAGGGGGTGCGTCACCTGAGTGGGTTGATTCACTGATGTGGTCATCCTGTCTGGGTTGGCACCCCCCCCCCCTCCCCCTTGGGTTGTGCTGTGGCGGAGGTCTTTGTGGGCTATACTCAGCCTTGTCTCAGGATGGTAAGTTGGTGGTTGAAGATATCCCTCTAGTGGTGTGGGGGCTGTGCTTTGGCAAAGTGGGTGGGGTTATATCCTTCCTGTTTGGCCCTGTCCGGGGGTGTCCTCGGATGGGGCCACAGTGTCTCCTGACCCCTCCTGTCTCAGCCTCCAATATTTATGCTGCAGTAGTTTGTGTCAGGGGGCTAGGGTCAGTTTGTTATATCTGGAGTACTTCTCCTGTCCTATTCGGTGTCCTGTGTGAATCTAAGTGTGCGTTCTCTAATTCTCTCCTTCTCTCTTTCTTTCTCTCTCTCGGAGGACCTGAGCCCTAGGACCATGCCCCAGGACTACCTGACATGATGACTCCTCGCTGTCCCCAGTCCACCTGGCTGTGCTGCTGCTCCAGTTTCAACTGTTCTGCCTTATTATTATTCGACCATGCTGGTCATTTATGAACATTTGAACATCTTGGCCATGTTCTGTTATAATCTCCACCCTGCACAGCCAGAAGAGGACTGGCCACCCCACATAGCCTGGTTCCTCTCTAGGTTTCTTCCTAGGTTTTGGCCTTTCTAGGGAGTTTTTCCTAGCCACCGTGCTTCTACACCTGCATTGCTTGCTGTTTGGGGTTTTAGGCTGGGTTTCTGTACAGCACTTTGAGATATCAGCTAATAGGGCTATATAAATAAATTTGATTTGATTTGATTTGAAAGAAGGCTGTGCGTCTTTAAAATAATGGTGTTAATGTTTAAAACCCATAAACTAATGATGTTAATGTTTATAACCCATTCAGAAATCTTGAACAAGCTGCATATTGACTGGCTGGCCTAACTGTCAGGTCTCTCTCTAGTGCTGTCTCTATAAAGGGTCCTAAGCTGGCCTGACAATACACATTCTCTCTAGTGATGTCTCTATAAGGGGTCCTAAGCTGGCCTGACAATACACATTCCCTCTAGTCATGTCTCTATAAAGGGTCCTAAGCTGGCCTGACAATACACATTCTCTCTAGTGAGGTCTCTATAAAGGGTCCTAAGCTGGCCTGACAATACACATTCTCTCTATAAAGGGTCCTAAGCTGGCCTGACAATACACATTCTCTCTAGTCATGTCTCTATAAAGGGTCCTAAGCTGGCCTGACAATACACATTCTCTCTATAAAGGGTCCTAAGCTGGCCTGACAATACACATTCTCTCTAGTCATGTCTCTATAAAGGGTCCTAAGCTGGCCTGACAATACACATTCTCTCTATAAAGGGTCCTAAGCTGGCCTGACAATACACATTCTCTCTAGTGATGTCTCTATAAAGCGTCCTAAGCTGGCCTGACAATACACATTCTCTCTAGTGATGTCTCTATAAAGGGTCCTAAGCTGGCCTGACAATACACATTCTCTCTAGTCATGTCTCTATAAAGGGTCCTAAGCTGGCCTGACAATACACATTCTCTCTAGTGAGGTCTCTATAAAGGGTCCTAAGCTGGCCTGACAATACACATTCTCTCTCTAGTGATGTCTCTATAAAGGGTCCTAAGCTGGCCTGACAATACACATTCTCTCTAGTGATGTCTCTATAAAGGGTCCTAGCTGGCCTGACAATACACATTCTCTCTATAAAGGGGTCCTAAGCTGGCCTGACAATACACATTCTCTCTAGTGATGTCTCTATAAGGGGTCCTAAGCTGGCCTGACAATACACATTCTCTCTATAAAGGGGTCCTAAGCTGGCCTGACAATAAACATTCTCTCTAGTCATGTCTCTATAAAGGGTCCTAAGCTGGCCTGACAATACACATTCTCTCTAGTGATGTCTCTATAAGGGGTCCTAAGCTGGCCTGACAATACACATTCTCTCTAGTGAGGTCTCTATAAAGGGTCCTAAGCTGGCCTGACAATACACATTCTCTCTAGTGAGGTCTCTATAAAGGGTCCTAAGCTGGCCTGACAATACACATTCTCTCTAGTGAGGTCTCTATAAAGGGTCCTAAGCTGGCCTGACAATACACATTCTCTCTAGTGAGGTCTCTATAAAGGGTCCTAAGCTGGCCTGACAATACACATTCTCTCTATAAGGGGTCCTAAGCTGGCCTGACAATACACATTCTCTCTATAAAGGGTCCTAAGCTGGCCTGACAATACACATTCTCTCTAGTGAGGTCTCTATAAAGGGTCCTAAGCTGGCCTGACAATACACATTCTCTCTAGTGAGGTCTCTATAAAGGGTCCTAAGCTGGCCTGACAATACACATTCTCTCTATAAGGGGTCCTAAGCTGGCCTGACGATACACATTCTCTCTATAAAGGGTCCTAAGCTGGCCTGACAATACACATTCTCTCTAGTGAGGTCTCTATAAAGGGTCCTAAGCTGGCCTGACAATACACATTCTCTCTCTAGTGATGTCTCTATAAAGGGTCCTAAGCTGGCCTGACAATACACATTCTCTCTAGTCATGTCTCTATAAGGGGTCCTAAGCTGGCCTGACAATACACATTCTCTCTAGTCATGTCTCTATAAAGGGTTGTATCTTCCTGGTCTCTCTGGGGAGGAATAGGAACATTTGAGGAGAGAGGAGAGAGAGAAAGGGAGAGAGAGAGAACGTGAGACAGAGAGGGAGGGTGAGAGAGGGCGAGAGAGAGAGAGGAGTCTAAACAACCTCTGACCTTTTCTCCTTGTTTTAAGTCAGATATCTGGCACTGGGCCAGCTGTGTGTTGTAATATACACACTTATCTGTGTATGTTTTGAATCTATTCCAGTCAGCATCTAGCACTATCTAGCTATCCATCTATAATTGGGGACAGATTTTAGCGGCTAAGCCGTTGTTGCTTCTAGACCTTTCCGCTTCACAAAATCAGCACTTACAGTTGACCAGGGGAAGCTTGAGCAGATTTGACGAGCTGACTTGTTGGAAAGGTGTGCATCCTGTGACGGTGCCATGTTGAAAGTCACTGAGCTCTTCAGTACGGGTCATTCTACTGACAATGATTGTCTATGGAGATCGCATGGCGGTGGGCTTGATTTTTATACACCCGTCAGCAACGAATCCACTAATTTGAAGGGGTGTCCACATACTTTGGGCCAAGTAGTGTATCATGCGTGAATCCAAGTTCACTTCGATATGATGGTTTTTAGGTTAATATTTGTGCATAAATAAGTGTTTCGAACGCCATTTCCCCTCATAATTAATTTTACCGACACAAAAAGATCCCACCAATGTTGAATGAACAAATTACCTGTCAACATTTAGAAAAATGGTACCAGAAACGTCCTGTTTCCATCACAGCTGTCATTACTATTTTTTATACGGTATGATGTGAAAATGAAGAATGGAAACGCGGTTTGTTCTCTACAGCGGCTAGTAAATAAATCACACAGAGGAAGACTAGGAGAAAAAAAATACCTATAAAACCCCTCCCCCCTCAGCCAGGAGAAAAACCCTTTACTTAGCTACGGGGGGGATCAGGGTCAGTCGTTTAAACAGCCGTTATCATTTATGGTGTTTCGAGGAGCTCGTTCCCCTCAGGCCTGACCTGTCAGTCAGTCAGTCTGGGGAACCTGCAGGGCCTAATGATCAATGGCAATCTGTTCAATGATGGACGGAAAGTTCACATATGATGGCTGGTACACGTGTTTGTTGGTTAGTCTGACCTAGAACTCCTGTAATCATTAGTGCATTACTAATAATGTGTTTATATGTGGTCTGTCTGTCCATGGTAATAATGTGGTCTGTCTGTCCATGGTAATAATGTAGCCTGTCTGTCCATGGTAATCATGTAGCCTGTCTGTCCATGGTAATAATGTAGCCTGTCTGTCCATGGTAATAATGTAGCCTGTCTGTCCATGGTAATAATGTGTTTATATGTAGCCTGTCTGTCCATGGTAATAATGTAGCCTGTCTGTCCATGGTAATAATGTAGCCTGTCTGTCCATGGTAATAATGTAGCCTGTATGTCCATGGTAATAATGTAGCCTGTCTGTCCATGGTAATAATGTAGCCTGTCTGTCCATGGTAATAATGAGTTAATATGTAGCCTGTCTGTCCATGGTAATCATGTAGCCTGTCTGTCCATGGTAATCATGTAGCCTGTCTGTCCATGGTAATAATGTAGCCTGTCTGTCCATGGTAATAATGTAGCCTGTCTGTCCATGGTAATAATGTAGCCTGTCTGTCCATGGTAATAATGTAGCCTGTCTGTCCATGGTAATAATGTAGCCTGTCTGTCCATGGTAATAATGTAGCCTGTCTGTCCATGGTAATAATGTAGCCTGTCTGTCCATGGTAATAATGTAGCCTGTCTGTCCATGGTAATAATGTAGCCTGTCTGTCCATGGTAATAATGTAGCCTGTCTGTCCATGGTAATAATGTAGCCTGTCTGTCCATGGTAATAATGTAGCCTGTCTGTCCATGGTAATAATGTAGCCTGTCTGTCCATGGTAATAATGTAGCCTGTCTGTCCATGGTAATAATGTAGCCTATACTGACAGATGTAACCATGGAAATACGCAGGTCTAATGGCTTAGTGAAGACCGATAATATAATAACAATGTCTTCTGAGATTTAGTTGGACAACATGGCTGTTGTCCAGTGTTACTTTAATTCAAGGTCGCCTTTGAGGTCAAATGAAACCAGACTTGACTTCTGTACATTCATTCTATAAAAAGGTCAATAGGCCAGACCTGTTCAATCGATTACAGAGACAGATCACATACATTAACAAAAACACTACAACCAGGATCGAATGAAGCACAGACCAGACCTGTTCAATCGATCACAGAGACAGATCACATACATTAACAAAACACTCCAACCAGGATCGAATGAAGCACAGACCAGACCTGTTCAATCGATCACAGAGACAGATCACATACACTCCAACCAGGACCGAATGAAGCACAGGCCAGACCTGTTCAATCGATTACAGAGACAGATCACATACATTAACAAAAACACTCCAACCAGGATCGAATGAAGCACAGACCAGACCTGTTCAATCGATCACAGAGACAGATCACATACACTCCAACCAGGACCGAATGAAGCACAGGCCAGACCTGTTCAATCGATCACAGAGACAGATCACATACATTAACAAAACACTCCAACCAGGACAGAATGAAGCACAGACCAGACCAGGAAATCGAGCTCCCAGTCAAATGTATTTTATAAAGCATCAACAGTGGCTAGGAAACCTCCCTAGAAAGACAGGAACCGGAAGGAACTGGGGCTGGGATGGGACCAGTATTGTCCTGCTGTGTGTTATAATATAGTGTGCTACAGCTTGGAAAATAAATACATGAGACTCTGGATAACAACATAATGTTTGTTTTCAACATCAGGGCTGTTTTCCTAAAGAAGTTACATCCACTTTGTGTTTTGTTTCCTTGCCACGATACTAACGAATATCGTCATACTGGTAGCGTCTCAGCCCTAGAAGAAACAGGCTCTGAGGGGTGACCAGTCCTCTACTGGCTGTACTGGGTAGACCAGAGGAACAAGGCTCTGAGGGGTGACCAATCCTCTACTGGCTGTACTGGGTAGAGAGGAACCAGGCTCTGAGGGGTGACCAGTCCTCTACTGGCTGTACTGGGTAGACCAGAGGAACCAGGCTCTGAGGGGTGACCAGTCCTCTACTGGCTGTACTGGGTAGACCAGAGGAACCAGGCTCTGAGGGGTGACCAGTCCTCTACTGGCTGTACTGGGTAGAGAGGAACCAGGCTCTGAGGGGTGACCAGTCCTCTACTGGCTGTACTGGGTAGACCAGAGGAACCAGGCTCTGAGGGGTGACCAGTCCACTACTGGCTGTACTGGGTAGAGAGGAACCAGGCTCTGAGGGGTGACCAGACCTCTTCTGGCTGTACTGGGTAGAGAGGAACCAGGTTCTGAGGGGTGACCAGTCCTCTACTGGCTGTACTGGGTAGAGAGGAACCAGGCTCTGAGGGGTGACCAGTCCTCTTCTGGCTGTACTGGGTAGAGAGGAACCAGGCTCTGAGGGGTGACCAGTCCTCTACTGGCTGTACTGGGTAGACCAGAGGAACCAGGCTCTGAGGGGTGACCAGTCCACTACTGGCTGTACTGGGTAGAGAGGAACCAGGCTCTGAGGGGTGACCAGACCTCTACTGGCTGTACTGGGTAGACCAGAGGAACCAGGTTCTGAGGGGTGACCAGTCCTCTACTGGCTGTACTGGGTAGAGAGGAACCAGGTTCTGAGGGGTGACCAGTCCTCTACTGGCTGTACTGGGTAGAGAGGAACCAGGCTCTGAGGGGTGACCAGTCCTCTTCTGGCTGTACTGGGTAGAGAGGAACCAGGTTCTGAGGGGTGACCAGTCCTCTACTGGCTGTACTGGGTAGAGAGGAAGCAGGTTCTGAGGGGTGACCAGTCCTCTACTGGCTGTACTGGGTAGACCAGAGGAACCAGGCTCTGAGGGGTGACCAGTCCTCTACTGGCTGTACTGGGTAGAGAGGAACCAGGCTCTGAGGGGTGACCAGTCCTCTACTGGCTGTACTGGGTAGAGAGGAACCAGGCTCTGAGGGGTGACCAGTCCTCTACTGGCTGTACTGGGTAGAGAGGAACCAGGTTCTGAGGGGTGACCAGTCCTCTGCTGTACTGGGTAGACCAGAGGAACCAGGCTTCCAGGGGTGACCAGTCCTCTGCTGGCTGTACCGAGTAGAGATTATAGGAGGGCATTGCCATTTAGGCCAGATCGTTCTTCAAGATGGTCAAACATAGATAACCAGTAGGGTCAAATTATAACTACTTTGGGTGCAGCAGTTCAACACTTCAGGAGTAAATGTCAGTTGGCTTTTCCCAAACCTTCAAGGACATAGGGGATTCAGTGTTCAATCAATAGACTGTAGCCACAGTAGAGGACAGTCTTCACAGTACTGTATAACATATTGACCAACGCATCAGCTTCATTTTCATGAATGATCTGTTCTCCGTTTGTCTAACATTGAGCTTCACATGATAGTGTGGATCTGGTTCTAACAGAGGAAAAGGAAGAGAGGGGGAGGAGACGTGTTGTTGACAAGGTCATAGGAGACACAGACAGAGAGAGAGAGATAGAAGCTAGGACTTATAGTTAAGCTCTGAAAACCAGACTGTATAATGTGTATAAGTGGAAGTAGAAGCCTAAGTGTTGTTGTTCATTAGTTTACTGCAATTAGGGGAGGGGTGGTAGGGTGAGGGGAGGGGTGGTAGGGTGAGGGGAGGGGTGGTAGGGTGAGGGGAGGGGTGGTAGGGTGAGGGGATGGGTGGTAGGGTGAGGGGAGGGGTGGGAGAGTGAGGGGAGGGGTGGTAGGGTGAGGGGAGGGGTGGGAGGGTGAGGGGAGGGGTGGTAGGGTGAGGGGAGGGGTGGTAGGGTGAGGGGAGGGGTGTTAGGGTGAGGGGAGTGGTGGTAGGGTGAGGGGAGCATAATAAAATTAACATTTAAAAATACCAAACCCTAACCACACTGCTAACCTCATGCCTAACCCTAACCACACTGCTAACCTCATGCCTAACCCTAACCACACTGCTAACCTCATGCCTAACCCTAACCACACTGCTAACCTCATGCCTAACCCTAACCACACTGCTAACCTCATGCCTAACCCTAACCACACCGCTAACCTCATGCCAAACCCTAACCACACTGCTAACCTCATGCCTAACCCTAACCACACTGCTAACCTCATGCCTAACCCTAACCACACTGCTAACCTCATGCCTAACCCTAACCACACTGCTAACCTCATGCCAAACCCTAACCACACTGCTAACCTCATGCCTAACCCTAACCACACTGCTAACCTCATGCCTAACCCTAACCACACTGCTAACCTCATGCCTAACCCTAACCACACTGCTAACCTCATGCCTAACCCTAACCACACTGCTAACCTCATGCCTAACCCTAACCACACTGCTAACCTCATGCCTAACCACACTGCTATCCTCATGCCTAACCCTAACCACACTGCTAACCTCATGCCTAACCCTAACCACACTGCTAACCTCATGCCTAACCCTAACCACACTGCTAACCTCATGCCTAACCCTAACCACACTGCTAGCCTCATGCCTAACCCTAACCACACTGCTAACCTCATGCCTAACCCTAACCACACTGCTAACCTCATGCCTAACCCTAACCACACTGCTAACCTCATGCCTAACCCTAACCACACTGCTAACCTCATGCCTAACCCTAACCACACTGCTAACCTCATGCCAAACCCTAACCACACTGCTAACCTCATGCCTAACCCTAACCACACTGCTAACCTCATGCCTAACCCTAACCACACTGCTAACCTCATGCCAAACCCTAACCACACTGCTAACCTCATGCCTAACCCTAACCACACTGCTAACCTCATGCCTAACCCTAACCACACTGCTAACCGTAATGCATAACCCTAACCACACTGCTAACCTCATGCCTAACCCTAACCACACTGCTAACCTCATGCCTAACCCTAACCACACTGCTAACCTCACTGCTAACCTTTCTCTCTCTCGGAGGAACTGAGCCCTAGGACCATGCCCCAGGACTACCTGACATGATGACTCCTTGCTGTCCCCAGTCCACCTGGCTGTGCTGCTGCTCCAGTTTCAACTGTTCTGCCTTATTATTATTCGACCATGCTGGTCATTTATGAACATTTGAACATCTTGGCCATGTTCTGTTATAATCTCCACCCTGCACAGCCAGAAGAGGACTGGCCATCCCACATATGCTCTCTCTAATTCTCTCTTTCTTTCTCTCTCTCGGAGGACCTGAGCTCTAGGACCATGCCCCAGGAATACCTGACATGATGACTCCTTGCTGTCCCCAGTCCACCTGACTGTGCTGCTGCTCCAGTTTCAACTATTCTGCCTTATTATTATTATTCGACCCTGCTGGTCATCTATGAACATTTGAACATCTTGACCATGTTTTGTCATAATCTCCACCCGGCACAGCCAGAAGAGGACTGGCCACCCCACATAGCCTGGTTCCTCTCTATGTTTCTTCCTAGGTTTTGGCCTTTCTAGGGAGTTTTTCCTAGCCACCGTGCTTCTACACCTGCATTGCTTGCTGTTTGGGGTTTTAGGCTGGGTTTCTGTACAGCACTTTGAGATATCAGCTGATGTACGAAGGGCTATATAAATACATTTGATTTGATTTGATTTTGATGCCTAACCCTAACCACACTGCTAACCTCATGCCTAACCCTAACCACACTGCTAACCGTAATGCATAACCCTAACCACACTGCTAACCTCATGCCTAACCCTAACCACACTGCTAACCTCATGCCTAACCCTAACCACACTGCTAACCGTAATGCATAACCCTAACCACACTGCTAACCTCATGCCTAACCCTAACCACACTGCTAACCTCATGCCTAACCCTAACCACACTGCTAACCGTAATGCATAACCCTACCGATAATGTTGCTGCTACCCTCTCTTATGACCGAAAAGAGCTTCTGGATATCAGAACAGCGATTACTCACCTCGAACTGACAAATATTTTACTTTAATGAGTCCGACGAGAAGGATACACTGCTATCCGGAGAACAGGCCCAAATCCCCGTCATTCGCGTGAAGAAAAGACAGAAGTACAGGGGGCGGAAATCAGGGTGCCTCGTCGGTGAGTGGGTAACCCGCCTCTACCATCCGTTCTATCGGACAACATGCAATCACTGGAGAATAAACTGGATGATCTCCGTTCCAGACTATCCTACCAACGGGATATTAAACTGTAATATCTTATGTTTCACCAAGTCGTGGCTGAACGACGACATGGATTGGCTAGGTCTTCTGTGCATCATAAGGCCACTCAACCAGCTGTATAAGGCCACTCAACCAGCTGTATAAGGCCACTCAACCAGCTGTATAAGGTCACTCAACCAGCTGTATAAGGTCACTCAACCAGCTGTATAAGGTCACTCAACCAGCTGTATAAGGTCACTCAACCAGCTGTATAAGGTCACTCAACCAGCTGTATAAGGTCACTCAACCAGCTGTATAAGGTCACTCAACCAGCTGTGTAAGGTCACTCAACCAGCTGTGTAAGGTCACTCAACCAGCTGTGTAAGGTCACTCAACCAGCTGTATAAGGTCACTCAACCAGCTGTATAAGGCCACTCAACCAGCTGTATAAGGTCACTCAACCAGCTGTATAAGGTCACTCAACCAGCTGTATAAGGTCACTCAACCAGCTGTATAAGGTCACTCAACCAGCTGTATAAGGCCACTCAACCAGCTGTATAAGGCCACTCAACCAGCTGTATAAGGCCACTCAACCAGCTGTATAAGGCCACTCAACCAGCTGTATAAGGCCACTCAACCAGCTGTATAAGGCCACTCAACCAGCTGTATAAGGTCACTCAACCAGCTGTATAAGGCCACTCAACCAGCTGTATAAGGCCACTCAACCAGCTGTGTAAGGCCACTCAACCAGCTGTATAAGGTCACTCAACCAGCTGTGTAAGGCCACTCAACCAGCTGTATAAGGCCACTCAACCAGCTGTATAAGGCCACTCAACCAGCTGTATAAGGCCACTCAACCAGCTGTATAAGGCCACTCAACCAGCTGTATAAGGTCACTCAACCAGCTGTATAAGGCCACTCAACCAGCTGTATAAGGTCACTCAACCAGCTGTGTAAGGCCACTCAACCAGCTGTATAAGGCCACTCAACCAGCTGTATAAGGCCACTCAACCAGCTGTATAAGGCCACTCAACCAGCCGTATAAGGCCACTCAACCAGCTGTATAAGGTCACTCAACCAGCTGTGTAAGGCCACTCAACCAGCTGTATAAGGCCACTCAACCAGCTGTATAAGGCCACTCAACCAGCTGTATAAGGCCACTCAACCAGTTATATAAGGTCACTCAACCAGCTGTATAAGGCCACTCAACCAGCTGTATAAGGCCACTCAACCAGTTATATAAGGTCACTCAACCAGCTGTATAAGGCCACTCAACCAGCTGTATAAGGCCACTCAACCAGCTGTATAAGGCCACTCAACCAGCTGTATAAGGTCATAAACAAAGAAGAAAATGCTGATCCAGAAGTGGTGCTCCTAGTGGCCGGGGACTTTAATGCAGGGGAACTCAAATCGGTTTTACCTAACTTCTACCAGCATGTCACGTGCAAACAGAGGGGGAAAAATCTAGACCCCACACACAGAGACACCCTCCATTTGGCAAATCTGACCATAAATCTATCCTCCTCATTCTTGTTTACAAGAAAAAACTAAGCAGGAAGTACCAGTGGCTCACTCAATACGGAAGGGGTCTGGACTGTTTAGCTAGCACAGACTGGAATATATTCCGGGATTCATCCAATGACGTTGAGGAGTACACCACCTCAGTCACTGGCTTCATCAATAAGAACATCGACGACGTCATCCCCACAGTGACCGTATTTACATATCCCAAACAGAAGCCATGGATTACAGGCAACATCCGCACCGAGCAAAAGGCTAGAGGAGCGGGACACTAAATCCCGCTATGCCCTCAAACGAACCATCAAACAGGCAAAGCGTTAATACAAGTCTAAGATTGAATCCTACTTACTCTGATGCCCGTTGGACATGGCAGGGTGAGCTGCCCAGTGATGCAAGCCTTCCATATGAGCTATAATGCCTTTTATGCTCGCTTCGAGGCAAGCGAGACTGAAGCATGCATGAGAGCCCCAGCTGTTCCGGACGACTGTGTGATCATGCTCTCAGTAGCCAATGTGAGCAAGACCTTTTTAAACAGGTCGACATTCACAAGGACATCCTGCCGGGCCGCCCCCCCGGGCAACAACACATCTGCCACGCTGATCCTCAACATGGGGGTCCTTCAGGGGTGCGTGATTAGCCCCCTCCTGTACACCCCTGTTCACCCATGACTGCGTGGCCAAGCACGACTCCAACACCATCATTAAGTTTGCTGATGACAACAGTGGTAGGCCTGATCACCGACAACGAGGAGACAGCCGATAGGGTTAACTCTACCTACATGTAAATATTACCTCAATTACCTCGACTAACCACATCTGTATTGGTACCCCCTGTATATAGTCTCCACATTGACTCTGTACCGGTGCCCCCTGTATATAGCCTCCACATTGACTCTGTACCGGTACCCCCTGTATATAGCCTCCACATTGACTCTGTACCGGTACCCTCTGTATATAGCCTCCACATTGACTCTGTACCGGTACCCCCTGTATATAGCCTCCACATTGACTCTGTACCGGTACCCTCTGTATATAGCCTCCACATTGACTCTGTACCGGTACCCCCTGTATATAGCCTCCACATTGACTCTGTACCGGTACCCCTTGTATATAGCCTCCACATTGACTCTGTACCGTAACACCCTGTATATAGCCTCCACATTGACTCTGTACCGGTACCCCCTGTATATAGCCTCCACATTGACTCTGTACCGGTACCCCCTGTATATAGCCTCCACATTGACTCTGTACCGGTACCCCTTGTATATAGCCTCCACATTGACTCTGTACCGTAACACCCTGTATATAGCCTCCACATTGACTCTGTACCGGTACCCCCTGTATATAGCCTCCACATTGACTCTGTACCGGTACCCCCTGTATATAGCCTCCACATTGACTCTGTACCGTAACACCCTGTATATAGCCTCCACATTGACTCTGTACCGGTACCCCCTGTATATAGCCTCCACATTGACTCTGTACCGTAATACCCTGTATATAGCCTCGTTATTGTTATTTGTGTTAATTTTTTACTTTAGTTTCTTTAGTAAATCATAATTGGTTAAGGGCTTGTAAGTAAGCATTTCACTGTAAATATGATTGAATTTGTTTGACATTAGAGAAGCTTCCATTTAAGAAGAGACCCTCTGAGTAAAGTTAGTGTGGGAGAGGTGGGAAAATGATTGTTATCCATCAATAATGACAAAACTCCTTGACAACTTAGATGGAAAGCTACTGAGGATGGTAGCTGACTCTATAGCCACTGCTATCTGTCACATCTTTAATCTGAGCCTAGAGGAAAGTCTTTGTCCTCAGGCCTGGTGGGAAGCCAAAGTCATTCCGCTACCCAAGAGTGGTGAAGTGGACTTTACTGGTTCTAACAGCAGACCTATCAGCTGCCAGCTCTTAGGTAACTGTTGGAAAAAAATGTGTTTGACCAAATACAATGCTATTTCTCTGTAAACAAATTAATAACAGACTCTCAGCATGCTTATGGAGAAGGGCACTCAACATGTACTGCACTGACACAATTCACTGATTGGTTGAAAGAAATTGATAATAAGACTCAAATTCAAAACGTACAATTATTTTTTCATTATTATTATTATTATTATTTGTAATCTAAATTGTCAGTACGATGGCTCACTGTTCGTTGTTGGCATTTCCTGCATAAGTTTGCCCACCTTGCCAATGACATAATATTAAAATGTAATACATTAAAATAATTGGCAACATCAAATGAATATGCCATCTTTTACAGTTTCTTCTTCTTCTTGTTGAGTTTAGTCACATCATTTCTCAATTTGCAGTCAGTCAGTCAGATGTGTAGCCAGACTTACTAGCCACTCCTGTTGCCCCATCTCATTCAACCATACAGTTTTTAAATTCCTCATCGCCCTGCCTTCCCAGCCCCTCCCATGGCCCTGCCTTCCCAGCCCCTCGCATGGCCCTACCTTCCCAGCCACTCCCATGGCCCTGCCTTCCCAGCCCCTCCCATGGCCCTGTCTTCCCAGCCCCTCGCATGGCCCTGCCTTCCCAGCCCCTCTCATGGCCCTGCCTTCCCAGCCCCTCCCATGGCCCTGCCTTCCAAGCCCCTCCCATGGCCCTGCCTTCCCAGCCCCTCCTATGGCCCTACCTTCCCAGCCCCTCCCATGCCCATGTCTTCCCAGCCCCTCCCATGGCCCTGTCTTCCCAGCCCCTCTCATGGCCCTGCCTTCCCAGCCCCTCCCATGGCCCTGCCTTCCCAGCCCCTCCCATGGCCCTGCCTTCCCAGCCCCTCCAATGGCCCTGCCTTCCCAGCCCCTCCTATGGCCCTACCTTCCCAGCCCCTCCCATGCCCCTGCCTTCCCAGCCCCTCTCATGGCCCTGCCTTCCCAGCCCCTCCCATGGCCCTGCCTTCCCAGCACCTCCCATGGCCATGCCTTCCCAGCCCCTCCTTTGGCCCTGCCTTCCCAGCACCTCCCATGGCCATGCCTTCCCAGCCCCTCCTTTGGCCCTGTCTTCCCAGCCCCTCCCATGCCCCTGCCTTCCCAGCCCCTCCCATGCCCTGCCTTCCCAGCCCCTCTCATGGCCCTGCCTTCCCAGCACCTCTCATGCCCCTGCCAAGTCATGTGAAATCCATAGATTGATCTGAATACTTTCTGAATGTTTGATTTAGCTGATGGCTTTAGGAGTTCAATACAGGACAGTAACATAAGCTTGCTAACTTCCTTAGTCCAGCTAGGCTAGCAAGCTAGCTAACGTTACGTTACCTCTAAACTTCAGTTCTGAAGGGAGAAAAACTATGGTTTCGCATCACTTCCCAACTGTCGTCGAAATGGATGCCCCGTCTGTTCATCCTGAAACTTCCTCTGATAATCCCTGGTCACCGTAAGCATCATTCTTGATAGCCGCAAGCCTCTGGCAGCGTTGGAGTAAACACCACCCCAGTCGCCCTCTCCCCTCCCTCTCCTCTCTCAAATTCAATATTCTGTAGTGGCATGAAGGGCAAGGTCAATGTTGCCAAGTGATACACATAACAAATATGAAAACAACAGCGACAACAATAGTAGATATAATACTAATGTAGTACCATAATACTAATGTAGTACCATAATAAAAATGTAAAAAAACTTTATTTAACTAGGCAAGTCAGTTGACAACAAATTCTTATTTTCAATGACGGCCTAGAAACAGTGGGTTAACTGCCTGTTCAGGGGCAGAACGACAGATTCGTACCTTGTCAGCTCTGGGATTTTAACTTGCAACCTTCCGGTTACTAGTCCAACGCTCTAATCACTAGGCTACCCTGCCGCCCCTAATGAAGTACCATGATACTAATGTAGTACCATGAAACTAATGTAGTACCATGATACTAATGTAGTCGGACGGACGGACGGACAGGCAGACAGACAAACAGGCATGGCTAAGACAAGGGATAACCAGCTACAGCCAGGAGGGTCTGGCATGGCTACAGACCAGGGATAACCAGCTACAGCCAGGAGGGTCTGGAATGGCTACAGACCAGGGATAACCAGCTACAGCCAGGAGGGACTGGCATGGCTACAGACCAGGGATAACCAGCTATAGCCAGGAGGGTCTGGCATGGCTACAGACCAGGGATAACCAGCTATAGCCAGGAGGGACTGGCATGGCTACAGACGAGGGATAACCAGCTATAGCCAGGAGGGACTGGCATGGCTACAGACCAGCGATAACCAGCTACAGCCAGGAGGGTCTGGCATGGCTACAGACCAGGGATAACCAGCTACAGCCAGGAGGGTCTGGCATGGCTACAGACCAGGGAAAACCAGCTACAGCCAGGAGGGTCTGGAATGGCTACAGACCAGGGATAACCAGCTACAGCCAGGAGGGCCTGGCATGGCTACAGACCAGGGATAACCAGGTAAGGCCAGGAGGGACTGGCATGGCTACAGACCAGGGATAACCAGCTACAGCCAGGAGGGACTGGCATGGCTACAGACCAGGGATAACCAGCTAAGGCCAGGAGGGACTGGCATGGCTACAGACCAGGGATAACCAGCTACAGCCAGGAGGGACTGGCATGGCTACAGACCAGGGATAACCAGCTAAGGCCAGGAGGGTCTGGCATGGCTACAGACCAGGGATAACCAGCTACGGACAGGAGGGTCTGGCACGGCTACAGACCAGGGATAAGCAGCTACGGACAGGAGGGTCTGGCATGGCTACAGAACAGGGATAACCAGCTACAGCCAGGAGGGACTGGCATGGCTACAGACCAGGGATAACCAGATACAGCCAGGAGGGGCTGGCATGGCTACAGAACAGGGATAACCAGCTACATCAGGGAGGGACTGGCATGGCCACAGACCAGGGATAACCAGCTACAGCCAGAAGGGTCTGGCATGGCTACAGACCAGGGATAACCAGCTACAGCCAGGAGGGTCTGGCATGGCTACAGACCAGGTCTAACCAGCTGCAGCCAGGAGGGTCTGGCATGGCTACAGACCAGGGATAACCAGCTACAGCCAGGAGGGACTGGAATGGCTACAGACCAGGGATAACCAGCTACAGCCAGGAGGGACTGGAATGGCTACAGACCAGGGATAACCAGCTACAGCCAGGAGGGTCTGGCATGGCTACAGACCAGGGATAACCAGCTACGGACAGGAGGGTCTGGCATGGCTACAGACCAGGGATAACCAGCTACGGACAGGAGGGTCTGGCATGGCTACAGACCAGGGATAACCAGCTACAGACAGGAGGGTCTGGCATGGCTACAGACCAGGGATAACCAGCTACAGCCAGGAGGGACTGGGATGGCTACAGACCAGGGATAACCAGCTAAGGCCAGGAGGAACTTGCATGGCTACAGACCAGGGATAACCAGCTACAGCCAGGGGGGACTGGCACGGCTACAGAACAGGGATAACCAGCTACAGTCAGGAGGGACTGGCATGGCTACAGACCAGGGATAACCAGCTACAGCCAGGAGGGTCTGGCATGGCTACAGAACAGGGATAACCAGCTACAGCCAGGAGGGTCTGGCATGGCTACAGACCAGCGATAACCAGCTATAGCCAGGAGGGACTGGCATGGCTACAGACCAGCGATAACCAGCTATAGCCAGGAGGGACTGGCATGGCTACAGACCAGGGATAACCAGCTACAGCCAGGAGGGTCTGGCATGGCTACAGACCAGGGATAACCAGCTACAGCCAGGAGGGACTGGCATGGCTACAGACCAGGGATAACCAGCTACAGCCAGGAGGGTCTGGCATGGCTACAGACCAGCGATAACCAGCTACAGACAGGAGGGACTGGCATGGCTACAGACCAGGGATAACCAGCTAAGGCCAGGAAGGACTGGCATGGCAACAGACCAGGGATAACCAGCTACGGCCAGGAGGGACTGGCATGGCTACAGACCAGCGATAACCAGCTATAGCCAGGAGGGACTGGCATGGCTACAGACCAGGGATAACCAGCTACAGCCAGGAGGGACTGGCATGGCTACAGACCAGGGATAACCAACTACAGCCAGGAGGGACTGGCATGGCTACAGACCAGGGATAACCAGCTACAGCCAGGAGGGTCTGGCATGGCTACAGACCAGGGATAACCAGCTACAGCCAGGAGGGTCTGGCATGGCTACAGACCAGCGATAACCAGCTACAGCCAGGAGGGACTGGCATGGCTACAGACCAGGGATAACCAGCTACAGCCAGGAGGGTCTGGCATGGCTACAGACCAGCGATAACCAGCTACAGACAGGAGGGACTGGCATGGCTACAGACCAGGGATAACCAGCTAAGGCCAGGAAGGACTGGCATGGCTACAGATCATTACAACTGTCAGTTCAGAAGTGCTCAGTCTTCATCATGCAGGTATCAGGGGGATGTTTCAATAGAGAACATTTGTCACATTGTTGCCAGGATTGAGCGAGAGACCAATGCTTTGGGATACAGCCAGTGGCGGTTCTAGACCATTTCAACTGGGGGGGCCAAGCTGGGGCCAGTTGTACTGTTAGAGGGGCCAGGCTGGGGCCAGTTGTACTGTTAGAGGGTCCAAGCTGGGGCCAGTTGTACTGTTAGAGGGGCCAAGCTGGGGCCAGTTGTACTGTTAGAGGGGCCAGCCTGGGGCCAGTTGTACTGTTAGAGGGTCCAAGCTGGGGCCAGTTGTACTGTTAGAGGGGCCAAGCTGGGGGCAGTTGTACTGTTAGAGGGGCCAAGCTGGGGGCAGTTGTACTGTTAGAGGGGCCAGCCTGGGGCCAGTTGTACTGTTAGAGGGGCCAGCCTGGGGCCAGTTGTACTGTTAGAGGGTCCAAGCTGGGGCCAGTTGTACTGTTAGAGGGGCCAAGCTGGGGGCAGTTGTACTGTTAGAGGGGCCAGTTACATGATTAACAGATGTAAAAAAAAAAAAAAAAAAAAAAAGAATGATAGCAGAAATTAGTTATGTAAAAATTATTTCGGGGGCCACAAGGGGGGCAGAAATTGTTGTCACAGGGGCACTGCCCCCCCCCCCCCACCCACCCCACCTCCCCACCCACCCCACCTCAGAACCGCTAGTGGATACAGCTAACACAGTTCCTATCAGTCTGCGCAGGGTCTGTACCTCTGGAGCCCTGCCCTCTCCTCATCTCATTGGTTAGCCCACTGCCCTCCTCGCATTGGTTAACCCACTGCCCTGCTCTCCTCATCTCATTGGTTAACCCACTGCCCTGTCCTCCTCATCTCATTGGTTAACCCACTGCCCTGTCCTCCTCATCTCATTGGTTAACCCACTGCCCTGTCCTCCTCATCTCATTGGTTAACCCACTGCCCTGTCCTCCTCATCTCATTGGTTAGCCCACTGCCCTGTCCTCCTCATCTCATTGGTTAGCCCACTGCCCTGTCCTCTTCATCTCATTGGTTAGCCCACTGCCCTGCTCTCCTCCTGTCATTGGTTAACCCACTGCCCTCTCCTCCTGTCATTGGTTAACCCACTGCCCTCTCCTCCTGTCATTGGTTAACCCACTGCTCTGTCCTCATCTCATTGGTTAACCCACAGTCCTTTCCTCCTCCTGTCATTGGTTAACCCACATTGGTTAACCCACTGCTCTGTCCTCATTTCATTGGTTAACCCACTGCTCTGTCCTCTCCTCTCCTCTCTAGCAGCATCCTGCATGATATGGATCACACAGCACTGTGGAGAAGCTCTCAGCTCTTCAAATGTTAAATTATGTACCGACCACCGCAGAGCGAGTGAGAACGCATTCCAATGTCTCGGTCAATACCATCTCTCAGGGAAAGACACAGACTTGCCTGTGATCAGAAGGGTTAAGAATATTCCCGACTCGACACATCACAGGCAGATGGTAACATGAATGGACTCACATACCAGACAACCAATCATTATCTAGACCAGCAGTTTGCCCTTGCTTCAAGCATTATTTTGAATCAATAGAAAACACAAGCTATTCGGGTCAACATTATGAATTAATGAAACAGATTGTGTATTCTGGTAAAGAGCGCAGATTATTTAATGCCTTTCCCGGAAAGAAAAAATAGTGTCAGACAATGTTTGTCTGTCTGTCGGCCTGTTAACAAATCAGCCCTCTAGAGCCGACTGTGAACGCAGCAGTTAAAGGAGACGGGACTCGTCTACAAAAAGACTCTGATGCTTAAAGCGCAGCTGCGTGGTGTGTTTTACGACCTCAAAACAGTCATTTTCCACTGGGCACAGACTTCAGTTCAATGTCTACATTTGGTTGGGTTGTCAACTAACGTGAATTCAACGTGAACTCAACAAATGTCACAATGTCATTGGATTTAGGTTAAAAGTTCGGTGGAAAAATTACGAAATGCCCTAACATTGATAACATATTTGGTTGAAATGACGTGGAAACGTTGATTCAAACCGTTTCTGTCCAGTGGTTCATCTGTTCTGTGCGACCCTCTCTTGGAAGCTGCCTGCCCAGGGGTGAGACAATGTAGCCGGGGAGAGAGGGGACAATAGACCGGTGTGACCCGCGGATTTACACAGCTAACCAAACCACCTCCATGTCCCCTTCCCCGGGCATTACGCACCACCACTGCAAACATACCAAAACACACTCCAAAATCTAAAGGTAACATTTTATACACTGATTATCTTGGCAATTAATAATTCATCCCGAATCCTCCAAAAATAACCGACAAAAAGCGACAATTAAAACCTCCTCCTCTCCTCACCTCACAGTCGTACAGATCGCTGAGTTGTTCAATGATCCACTCCTCCAGTATCAGTCTCTTCCGCAGCTCCTTCCTGTCGTACTTCACCGTCACTTTTCCCTGCTTCCTTTGGACCGGGTCATCACGCGGAATGGGGCCGGAACCAGCGCACCCAACCCCGGCCGGCGGCTGGAAGAACACCCGGCTGGCGGACGCGGGCAACTGGGCGCTCGTCTCGGTGCTGGCGGCTGACATCGCGTGTGTTTTGACGGAGTTAAAGAGAGAGGGACGCAGCAGGCAGACCTACAGTAGTGACAGGCTGAGCATGAACAGTTTTCAAACACCTGCTATTTAAAGCGCAGCGCGTCCAGTGGAGTACAGCCGAGGGGGGCGCGGCGTGCCAGCAGAATTCCATCAACGGACCTGAAGACCGTTCCTCTCTGTCAGATTATGTGATTAGTGCTGGGATGAAACGAAACTCTGCTCTCTACAGAAGGTGGCACCACAGGTTCAAAAGTTGAGTGGCAAAATTCGTACATCTTTACTGGGTCCTGGAGTTTTTCCTGATCTCATGACATGGTCAGGTAAAAGTCTACCGTACATGGTGGAGAAACAACCATAACTATAACTACTATAACCAGTCACTACCACAACTATAACCAGTCACTACCATTACTATAACCAGTCACTACCATTACTATAACCAGTCACTACCACTACCACTACTATAACCAGTTGCTACCATTACTACTGTAGTCACTACCACTACTATAACCAGTCACTACCACTACTATAACCAGTCACGACCATTACTACTGTAGACACTACCACTACTATAACCAGCCACTACCATTACTACTGTAGTCACTACCACTACTATAACCAGTCACTACCAATGCTATAACTATACCCAGTCACTACCAATACTATAACTATAACCAGTCACTACCAATACTATAACCAGACACTACCATTACTATAACCAGACACTACCATTACTACTGTAGACACTACCACCAATATAACTTATTTCACAACTGTCATGACTGTACTGTCAGGAGTCGAATGGGTCAGATGATCTTGGCTGATGGTTGATAGTAACCAGACTTCTCTCACCCACAGAAGTGGGACGGTTTGACAGCTCACACCGTGTCGTACATTAATGGAGAAGAGATACAGAGAGATCTCCCTTTCCAAAATCCACCAAAGAATGTTCTTTGTTAACATACCTTTTCCTGCTGAATCTCTGACATGTTCAAAAAACAAATACGGGGACAATATTTTTAACATAGGAATGTGTGGAATGGTCAGTGATGATCTATATAACGCTAATTAGTTGTTATTTTGTGATGTCATTAAAAAGGTTATCAAGGAAATACTGCAGCTTGAAAAGTATTTACACTACAGGTATGAAGTCTCCATGAATAATAATCAGATGAATTGCAACGCTGGAGATCACTCTGTCATGCTGATTGAGTTTGAAAAACAGACTGAAAGCTTCAAAAGGAGGGGTGGAATCCTTGTTCTTCCTTTGTCAACCATGGTTACCTTACCTGCCAGTAAGATTGCACCTAAATCAACCATTAATCGGATGATCAAGAACTTCAAGGAGAGCGGTTCAATTGTTGTGAAGAAGGCTTCCGGGTGCCCAAGAAAGTCCAGCAAGAGCCAGGGCCATCTCCTACAGTTGATTCAGCTGCGGGATCGGGGCACCACCAGTACAGAGCTTGCTCAGGAATGGCAGCAGGCAGGTGTGAGTGCATCTGCATGCACAGTGAGGCGAATACTTTTGGAGAATGGCCTGGTGTCAAGAAGGCCAACAAAGAAGCCACTTCTCTCCAGGAAAACATCAGGGACAGACTGATACTCTGCAAAAGGTACAGGGATTGGACTGCTGAGGACTGGGGTATAGTCATTTTCTCTGACAAATCCCCTTTCCGATTGTTTGGGGCATCCGGAAAAAAAGCTTATCCGGAGAAGACAAGGTGAGCGCTACCATCAGTCCTGTGTCATGCCAATATTAAAGCACCCTGAGACCACTCGTGTGGGGTTGCTTCTCCGCCAAGGGAGTGGACTCACTCACAATTTTGCCTAAGAAAACAGCCATGAATAAAGAATGGTACCAACACATCCTCCGAGAGCAACTTCTCCCAACCATCCAGGAGCAGTTTGGTGACAAACAATGACTTTTCCAGCATGATGGAGCACCTTCCCATAAGGAAAAAGTGATAACTAAGTGGCTCGGGGAACAAAATATAAATATTTTGGGTCCATGGCCAGGAAACTCCCCAGACCTTAATCCCATTGAGAACCTGTGGTCAATCCTCAAGAGGCGGGTGGACAAACAAAACCCCACGAATTCTGACAAACTCCAAGCATTGATTATGCAAGAATGGGCTGCCATCAGTCAGGATGTGGCCCAGATGTTAATTGATAGCGTGCCAGGGCGGATTGCAGAGGTCTTGAAAAAGAAGGCTCAACACCGCAAATATTGACTCTTTGCATCAACTTCATGTAATTGTCAATAAAAGCTTTTGACATGTATGAAATGCTTGTAATTATACGTCAGTATTCCACAGTAACATCTGACAAAAATATCTAAAGACACTGAAGCTGCAAACTGTGGAAATTAATTTTTGTGTCATTCTCAAAACTTTTGGTCACGACTGTACATAGCTCATCTGTAAATAGTATGGGGATGAGGTAGTTGGATGGGCTGTTATTTCATTTATTTTGCTCCAGTTGTAAATGAGAAGTTGTTCTCAACTGTCCAACCTGGTTAAATAAAGGTGAAAAAATATATATTTAAAACTCAGGCGAGCAGAACCTCGAGACTTCCTTAATATTAGAGAACAGTTCTTGTTAAACGTCAGACGACACTCTGCTACTGAACGGTCCCCCGACACCACTGTTCTGTCCTGCCGATCTATAAAAAAAAAAAACAGGCTAGATATATATTTACATTAGATTTCGTCAGATCACGTTGACAGGATAGTCTCAAACAGAGCTCATCCAGTTTATTCTCCAGTGATTGCACGCCTGTACTGTCCCACCGTTCAGTATCAGAGTGTCGTCTGACTAGCCTGTACTGTCCCACCGTTCAGTAGCAGAGTGTCGTCTGACTAGCCTGTACTGTCCCACCGTTCAGTAGCAGAGTGTCGTCTGACTAGCCTGTACTGTCTCACTGTTCAGTAGCAGAGTGTCGTCTGGCTAGCCTGTACTGTCCCACCGTTCAGTAGCAGAGTGTTGTCTGACTAGCCTGTACTGTCCCACCGTTCAGTAGCAGAGTGTCGTCTGACTAGCCTGTACTGTCCCACCGTTCAGTAGCAGAGTGTCGTCTGACTAGTGAGTCGTCTAAAACGTGTGGTTCATTTAAAGTGCTGTCTAATTTGGGCCTTTTGTGTTCCAAATGACACCCTATTCCCTATATAGTGTGCTAGTGCATGCAGGATATACAGTAGGGTCCATTTGGAACATCCCTGTAGGTCTGACTTGGACCTATTGTCTCCCAGAGTGCCTCAGACAGACACCTTATCCACCATTAACACCACAACATCTATAAAGATGATCACACTAACTGAGGAGCTCCGGCCCAAATCAAGAGGCCTGTGCTGCTTCTCACCACCCAGGCTATATAACCACACACACGTATCCATTTATTTAAACCACTTCCAGATTGTACCAGTAGACGAGGCTGTAACACGGTAGACGAGGCTGTAACACGGTAGACGAGGCTGTAACACGGTAGACGAGGCTGTTGCAGGCTGTGGTATAGTCTGCCCTCTGCTGGTCAGATGTGTATTAACAATCAGAAAAACAGTCAGAAACATCCTCCAGACAAAATGTGTTTTATTGACATGCTATACAGATGGAACAGTTGGGAAACGACTTGACAGAAGCTCTGACAAGCAGTTACTATGAAGCCAGACAGGAGCACGGAGTCAGAAGAACCCTAGAACCACTAGAGTTCTCTTACAGAACCCACCCTATGGTTCAGAACCATTAGAGTTCTATTATAGAACCCACCCTATGGTTCAGAACCATTAGACTTGTATTATAGAACCCACCCTATGGTTCAGAACCATTAGAGTAATATTATAGAACCCACCCTATGGTTCAGAACCATTAGAGTAATATTATAGAACCCACCCTATGGTTCAGAACCATTAGAGTTGTATTATAGAACCCACCCTATGGTTCAGAACCATTAGAGTTGTATTATAGAACCCACCCTATGGTTCAGAACCATTAGAGTAATATTATAGAACCCACCCTATGGTTCAGAACCATTAGAGTAATATTAGAGAACCCACCCTATGGTTCAGAACCATTAGAGTAATATTATAGAACCCACCCTATGGTTCAGAACCATTAGAGTAATATTAGAGAACCCACCCTATGGTTCAGAACCATTAGAGTAATATTATAGAACCCACCCTATGGTTCAGAACCATTAGAGTAATATTAGAGAACCCACCCTATGGTTCAGAACCATTAGAGTAATATTATAGAACCCATTCTGTTTCCAGCCTTCTCCGTCTCAGTGAAGGACCATTTATTTGTGGTCAGTCTTAGTAAAATATATACATAATATATAATATATGTATTAATATGTTCTTCATGTAGTTACCCCCTTCAAACCTTCATTTGAAAGAAATGTAGACCGCATCCCAAATGTGCACTATGTAATGGCTAGGGTGCCATTTGGGAAGCGATGGTAGTAATGCCTACGTGCTTTTAAAAGATCATAGAACAGAAAGGTCAATCAAGTCCCAACCGTGTCATGACTGCCCCACCCGTTGCCCAGGATAGGACAGCATGCCGGCCATGGAACATCAAGTCACAGACGACCTAAGATCATTCCATATCTATGTTTTATGGTTCTGTGACAGTTCAGAGGGTTCTAACAGAACATGGAACCATTAGTGCTAAGCTAACAGTTCAGAGGGTTCTAACAGAACATGGAACTATTGGTGCTAAGCTAACAGTTCAGAGGGTTCTAACAGAACATGGAACTATTGGTGCTAAGCTAACAGTTCAGAGGGTTCTGACAGAACATGGAACCATTGGTGCTAAGCTAACAGTTCAGAGGGTTCTAACAGAACATGGAACCATTGGTGCTAAGCTAACAGTTCAGAGGGTTCTGACATAACATGGAACCATTGGTGCTAAGCTAACAGTTCAGAGGGTTCTGACATAACATGGAACCATTGGTGCTAAGCTAACAGTTCAGAGGGTTCTGACATAACATGGAACCATTGGTGCTAAGCTAAGAGAACCGAGAGCTGAAGAGTAGTAGAATATGGGAATTAGTTTACTATGTGCAGACTGTGTTTACGGTCTTTGGAATTAGTTTACTATGTGCAGACTTCACGGTCTTTGAGATCAACTGCGTTGCAGTCAGACTTCACAGCATTACTGATTTATACATCTCCTTGCATATCAAATAACTATGTATTCAAGTTATTTTCAACTATTATTTGATCAAGATGAGTGATTCTGTGCCTCGCCTTGCTCAAACTAACCCCCTGAAACACTATTGACATGTTGGGAATGCATATCATTACTTTACTGTGTGTTTACCATAGAATTCAAGGGAACATCTTTGAATGTATCTCTCTATGGTGTAGACTCTCTGACAGTCTCTGAACTGCCCTCTCCCTCTCTCTCTCTCTCTCTCTCTCTCTGTGAAATGATAAGGCAAAGGAAAGTCAAATAGCAGCAGCATCAACTTCATTTAATAAACCCTTGATAGTGATCATAAGACGATTCAAATCTATCGGATAAGGTTATTTTAGAATTCATAGAAATGCCAGGGGTCAACGATTGAACAGTATTGAATATTGAACTATCTGTTGGCTGTGTGGCCGAAACAACAACCACCCACACTTCCTCCACTACAGAGTCATCTAGAGGAGGAGATGTCTGTTACAGGGGGGAACCACCCCTTCCTTCATCTAGAGGGAGTCATCTAGAGGAGGAGGAGATGACTGTTACAGGGTGGAACCACCCCTTCCTTCATCTAGAGGGAGTCATCTAGAGGAGGAGATGTCTGTTACAGGGGGGAACCACCCCTTCCTTCATCTAGAGGGAGTCATCTAGAGGAGGAGATGTCTGTTACAGGGGGGAACCACCCCTTCCTTCATCTAGAGGGAGTCATCTAGAGGAGGAGATGTCTGTTACAGGGGGGAACCACCCCTTCCTTCACTACAGAGTCATCTAGAGAAGGAGATGACTGTTACAGGGGGAACCACCCCTTCCTTCACTACAGAGTCAGCTAGAGGAGGAGATGTCTGTTACAGGGGGGAACCACCCCTTCCTTCACTACAGAGTCATCTAGAGGAGGAGGAGATGACTGTTACAGGGGGGAACCACCTCTTCCTTCATCTAGAGGGAGTCATCTAGAGGAGGAGATGACTGTTACAGGGGGGAACCACCCCTTCCTTCACTACAGAGTCATCTAGAGGAGGAGGAGATGTCTGTTACAGGGTGGAACCACCCCTTCCTTCATCTAGAGGGAGTCATCTAGAGGAGGAGATGTCTGTTACAGGGGGGAACCACCCCTTCCTTCACTACAGAGTCATCTAGAGGAGGAGGAGATGACTGTTACAGGGGGGAACCACCCCTTCCTTCATCTAGAGGGAGTCATCTAGAGGAGGAGATGACTGTTACAGGGGGGAACCACCCCTTCCTTCATCTAGAGGGAGTCATCTAGAGGAGGAGATGTCTGTTACAGGGGGGAACCACCCCTTCCTTCATCTAGAGGGAGTCATCTAGAGGAGATGACTGTTACAGGGGGGAACCACCCCTTCCTTCACTACAGTCATCTAGAGGAGGAGGAGGTGTCTGTTACAGGGGGGAACCACCCCTTCCTTCATCTAGAGGGAGTCATCTAGAGGAGGAGATGACTGTTACAGGGGGGAACCACCCCTTCCTTCACTACAGAGTCATCTAGAGGAGGAGGAGATGTCTGTTACAGGGGGGAACCACCCCTTCCTTCATCTAGAGGGAGTCATCTAGAGGAGGAGATGACTGTTACAGGGGGGAACCACCCCTTCCTTCACTACAGAGTCATCTAGAGGAGGAGATGACTGTTACAGGGGGGAACCACCCCTTCCTTCACTACAGAGTCATCTAGAGGAGGTGTCTGTTACCGGGGGGAACCACACCTTCCTTCATCTAGAGGGAGTCATCTAGAGGAGGAGATGTCTGTTACAGGGGGGAACCACCCCTTCCTTCACTACAGTCATCTAGAGGAGGAGGAGGTGTCTGTTACAGGGGGGAACCACCCCTTCCTTCATCTAGAGGGAGTCATCTAGAGGAGGAGATGACTGTTACAGGGGGGAACCACCCCTTCCTTCACTACAGAGTCATCTAGAGGAGGAGGAGATGTCTGTTACAGGGGGGAACCACCCCTTCCTTCATCTAGAGGGAGTCATCTAGAGGAGGAGATGTCTGTTACAGGGGGGAACCACCCCTTCCTTCACTACAGAGTCATCTAGAGGAGGAGGAGATGACTGTTACAGGGGGGAACCACCCCTTCCTTCATCTAGAGGGAGTCATCTAGAGGAGGAGATGTCTGTTACAGGGGGGAACCACCCCTTCCTTCATCTAGAGGGAGTCATCTAGAGGAGGAGATGACTGTTACAGGGGGGAACCACCCCTTCCTTCACTACAGAGTCATCTAGAGGAGGAGATGTCTGTTACATGGGGGAACCACCCCTTCCTTCATCTAGAGGGAGTCATCTAGAGGAGGAGGAGATGACTGTTACAGGGGGGAACCACCCCTTCCTTCATCTAGAGGGAGTCATCTAGAGGAGGAGATGACTGTTACAGGGGGGAACCACCCCTTCCTGCTGACTGGCTTTGAGAGAGGAGCCAATCAAATCACTGACACGATGTGAATTTGGCGGGATCTTTGGGTTCGGAGGTTAATCAATCACTAAATCTGATCGTCATAGAAAAAATAGCAAAAACAGAAAGGAAATGTTTTTAAGCTCTACAGAAGAAACGCAAGAGTGAGAAAAATCCCATTTCATCTTTACAGCGATGAGTATCAAACTAAAACATGAATCAGTAGTGTACACTATTCTTTACAGCAATGAGTATCAAACTAAAACATGAATCAGTAGTGTACACTATTCTTTACAGCAATAAGTATCAAACTAAAACATGAATCAGTAGTGTACACTATTCTTTACAGCAATAAGTATCAAACTAAAACATAAATCAGTAGTGTACACTATTCTTTACAGCAATGAGTATCAAACTAAAACATGAATCAGTAGTGTACACTATTCTTTACAGCAATGAGTATCAAACTAAAACATGAATCAGTAGTGTACACTATTCTTTAGAGCAATAAGTATCAAACTAAAACATGAATCAGTAGTGTACACTATTCTTTACAGCAATGAGTATCAAACTAAAACATGAATCAGTAGTGTACACTATTCTTTACAGCAATGAGTATCAAACTAAAACATGAATCAGTAGTGTACACTATTCTTTACAGCAATGAGTATCAAACTAAAACATGAATCAGTAGTGTACACTATTCTTTACAGCAATAAGTATCAAACTAAAACATGAATCAGTAGTGTACACTATTCTTTACCTCCCCTTCCACCCCTGTAGAAACCTCTAGGTTTACCTCACCTTCCACCCCTGTAGAAACCTCTAGGTTTACCTCACCTTCCACCCCTGTAGAAACCTCTAGGTTTACCTCCTCACCTTCCACCCCTGTAGAAACCTCTAGGTTTACCTCCTCACCTTCCACCCCCGTAGAAACCTCTAGGTTTACCTCCTCACCTTCCACCCCTGTAGAGACCTCTAGGTTTATCTCCTCACCTTCCACCCCTGTAGAAACCTCTAGGTTTACCTCCTCACCTTCCACCCCTGTAGAAACCTCTAGGTTTACCTCCTCACCTTCCACCCCCGTAGAAACCTCTAGGTTTACCTCCTCACCTTCCACCCCCGTAGAAACCTCTAGGTTTACCTCCTCACCTTCCACCCCTGTAGAAACCTCTAGGTTTACCTCACCTTCCACCCCTGTAGAAACCTCTAGGTTTACCTCCTCACCTTCCACCCCCGTAGAAACCTCTAGGTTTACCTCCTCACCTTCCACCCCCGTAGAAACCTCTAGGTTTACCTCCTCACCTTCCACCCCTGTAGAAACCTCTAGGTTTACCTCCTCACCTTCCACCCCCGTAGAAACCTCTAGGTTTACCTCCTCACCTTCCACCCCTGTAGAAACCTCTAGGTTTACCTCCTCACCTTCCACCCCTGTAGAAACCTCTAGGTTTACCTCCTCACCTTCCACCCCTGTAGAAACCTCTAGGTTTACCTCCTCACCTTCCACCCCTGTAGAAACCTCTAGGTTTACCTCCTCACCTTCCACCCCTGTAGAAACCTCTAGGTTTACCTCCTCACCTTCCACCCCCGTAGAAACCTCTAGGTTTACCTCCTCACCTTCCACCCCCGTAGAAACCTCTAGGTTTACCTCCTCACCTTCCACCCCTGTAGAAACCTCTAGGTTTACCTCACCTTCCACCCCTGTAGAAACCTCTAGGTTTACCTCCTCACCTTCCACCCCTGTAGAAACCTCTAGGTTTACCTCCTCACCTTCCACCCCTGTAGAAACCTCTAGGTTTACCTCCTCACCTTCCACCCCCGTAGAAACCTCTAGGTTTACCTCCTCACCTTCCACCCCTGTAGAAACCTCTAGGTTTACCTCCTCACCTTCCACCCCCGTAGAAACCTCTAGGTTTACCTCCTCACCTTCCACCCCTGTAGAAACCTCTAGGTTTACCTCCTCACCTTCCACCCCTGTAGAAACCTCTAGGTTGACCTCCTCACCTTCCACCCCCGTAGAAACCTCTAGGTTTACCTCCTCACCTTCCACCCCTGTAGAAACCTCTAGGTTTACCTCCTCACCTTCCACCCCTGTAGAAACCTCTAGGTTTACCTCATCATCCACCCCCGTAGAAACCTCTAGGTTTACCTCCTCACCTTCCACCCCCGTAGAAACCTCTAGGTTTACCTCATCATCCACCCCCGTAGAAATCTCTAGGTTTATTATCCCCTTCCACCCCTGTAGAAACCTCTAGGTTGAGTTGGGAACAGATCCTCTCCAGGCCAGAAGATGCTGTTAGAAGTCTTGAGAAGGAGGGCAGCGTTGAGTTGGGAACAGATTCTCTCCAGGCCAGAAGATGCTGTTAGAAGTCTTGAGAAGGAGGGCAGCGTTGAGTTGGGAACAGATTCTCTCCAGGCCAGAAGATGCTGTGAGAAGTCTTGAGAAGGAGGGCAGCGTTGAGTTGGGAACAGATTCTCTCCAGGCCAGAAGATGCTGTTAGAAGTCTTGAGAAGGAGGGCAGCGTTGAGTTGGGAACAGATTCTCTCCAGGCCAGAAGATGCTGTTAGAAGTCTTGAGAAGGAGGGCAGCGTTGAGTTGGGAACAGATTCTCTCCAGGCCAGAAGATGCTGTGAGAAGTCTTGAGAAGGAGGGCAGCGTTGAGTTGGGAACAGATTCTCTCCAGGCCAGAAGATGCTGTGAGAAGTCTTGAGAAGGAGGGCAGCGTTGAGTTGGGAACAGATTCTCTCCAGGCCAGAAGATGCTGTGAGAAGTCTTGAGAAGGAGGGCAGCGTTGAGTTGGGAACAGATTCTCTCCAGGCCAGAAGATGCTGTGAGAAGTCTTGAGAAGGAGGGCAGCGTTGAGTTGGGAACAGATTCTTTCCAGGCCAGAAGATGCTGTGAGAAGTCTTGAGAAGGAGGGCAGCGTTGGAAGGAGGTTCTGGTAACATGGGGAGAAACCTGGACACCAGGAGGCCCTGTCCATGGCTCCACCTCTCCTTCATCTCTCACCATCTCCTCTTTTCCAGCCATCAGACATCTGTGAGCCAAGGAGAAGAGTCACTATTAAACTGACGTTTTAAAATCTAATTCCATTACAAAGTGGAGATGGAAATAGTGAAGAGTAAATTGTTTATTGCAATGTGAAAATGATATACAAGCTGAAGAGAGGAAGATGTCTATTGACCTGCTGTGTGTTGTGTTGGAGGGTCATCTACTCCTTCACGCAGCGGCTTCACGATCCCGTTCTCCTGGAACGCAGTGGTAGGTACATGCTGCTCCTCACCAGGAGGAAGTCTGGAGTCAGCAGGGAGAACAATCACCTCCTCAAACAACCCATTCTCCCTGACACAGAGACACAGAGAGAGAGAGACAGAGACAGAGAGAGACAGAGAGAGAGAGACAGAGAGAGAGATGTTGTGGAAGAATCAGAATTAGTTGGTAACATATGTAAAATGTTTTATATTCATCATATGTTTGTAAGTTACTTCTCATCAAGAATGTTATTTTTGTATAATACTGTGGCAGGGTTGCAGTTATCTGTTCTATGTCAAGACTAAGTTGCTTGGGCCGCAGAGAGGGGAGAGGTTAAAGTATCATCATGTGTAAATATATCTCTTGGCTCCACAATGTCTGTGTGCCAGTCAGTGTGTCTCTGTGATCTTGTCAAGATAGGATTGGTTGTATTTAGAGTTGGTTGTATCTAAATGACAATTTGATATATGCCTGTTGATATGGAGGGTTGGTTTATGGTTCTGAGTTTGAGAAAGGAGACAAAGCTGAACGATGAATTATGCCAATGCTGTCTTATCCTGTGTGTGTCTTTGCTATAAAGGACCTCATTTGAAATGTAGAAGGGGCTCTAAGAGAATTCATTTATAGACACTGAATTTATCTGAGAGTCACAGGATTGTGATAGAGCTGATATAATTAAAAATGGACTTTGATAACTAACTCTGACTTGTGTGTGGTTTGCTCCCATGATTTGGTAAATAGAGGAAATTTCCACGACAGAGAGACAGAGAGAGACAGAGACAGAGACAGAGAGAGACAGAGACAGAGAGAGAGAGACAGAGAGAGAGACAGAAACAGAGAGACACACACACAGAGAGACACACACACAGAGAGACACACACACAGAGAGACACACACACAGAGAGACACACACACAGAGAGACACACACACAGAGAGACAGACACACAGAGAGACAGACACACAGAGAGACAGACACACAGAGAGAGAGGAATATCCTTTATTAGATGTTCTAGTTGCAGTGTATTATTAGTAGTGGTGTGTCCTACCTCTCGTCAGCAGGTGGCAGCAGTGCTGTACTGGGGTCAGTGTTGAGGCTGGGGTCAGTGTTAGGGTTGGAGGCTCCGTTGCGGTCGCTGTGCTCGGCCCCTGACAGGCGCACTGAGGGGCCCGGAGAATCACAGTTTGACGCTGGAGAAAAACACACGCAACCAATCACAAAAACACAGGGATACTCATTATAAAAAGAACTGTGAATATGGGACTGAACCTATACTATGGTATTATAAGAATTGACCACTGAGAGGACAGATATGTAAGGAGTTACCTGATTCGTCTATGTTCTTTTGAGGAGCGGCTTTCTATAGAGAGGAGAGAGAGAGAGTGGCATCATTTGAATCCTGGTAAAACACATACCCTAACCAGTTATATAGCAATAGTGGTTCCTACCTTCTCCACTTGATCTGAGCGACGCGTCCTCTTCATGATCTCCTCCAGCCGCTGGGAGAGGATAGAGGTAGGAGAGAAATGACACTCAACACACCATAATGAACAGCTTTGGGTAGAATCGTAAACACAGGGTGCCTGCATTTGGAAGTAAACACAGGGTGCCTGCATTTGGAAGTAAACACAGGGTGCCTGTGTCAGTCTGATGTGGAACAGTATGATGTGGAACAGTCTGATGTGGAACAGTCTGATGTGAGTGTTTGAACAACAGTATGAACACCCAGTAGCGGCCCAGGAAGGGGAATATTAGATGTTGTAGCCTATTTCATGACCCTGCAACCAGAACATGGTATAAACCAGTGTCCTCCTTCAGTGTCAGTGTCCTCCTTCAGTGTCCTCATTCAGTGTCCTCATTCAGTGTCAGTGTCCTCATTCAGTGTCAGTGTCCTCATTCAGTGTCAGTGTCCTCATTCAGTGTCAGTGTCCTCATTCAGTGTCAGTGTCCTCATTCAGTGTCAGTGTACTCATTCAGTATTACATATCTGTACTTTTGTCTGCATGGGAGGCATGTGTCCATTATGTTCCTATAAAAATATCTCTCTGGTTATCAGAAAGACAGGTTTTAAACGGTGCCAAATGTATTTCTTAAATCACAATATTGATCGATCAAAAGAAGCGATTAACAGAGTAAACATGGTTTAAAAACGCACCCGTTCATGAGTGTCGGCCATTCGTGGATACGAGTGCGTGTCGGCCATTCGTGGATACGAGTGCGTGTCGGCCATTCGTGGATACGAGTGCGTGTCGGGCCATTCGTGGATACGAGTGCGTGTCGGGCCATTCGTGGATACGAGTGCGTGTCGGGCCATTCGTGGATACGAGTGCGTGTCGGGCCATTCGTGGATACGAGTGCGTGTCGGCCATTCGTGGATACGAGTGCGTGTCGGCCATTCGTGGATACGAGTGCGTGTCGGCCATTCGTGGATACGAGTGCGTGTCGGCCATTCGTGGATACGAGTGCGTGTCGGCCATTCGTGGATACGAGAGCGTGTCGGCCATTCGTGGATACGAGAGCGTGTCGGCCATTCGTGGATACGAGTGCGTGTCGGCCATTCGTGGATACGAGTGCGTGTCGGCCATTCGTGGATACGAGTGCGTGTCGGCCATTCGTGGATACGAGTGCGTGTCGGCCATTCGTGGATACGAGTGCGTGTCGGCCATTCGTGGATACGAGTGCGTGTCGGGCCATTCGTGGATACGAGTGCGTGTCGGCCATTCGTGGATACGAGTGCGTGTCTGCCATTCGTGGATACGAGTGCGTGTCGGCCATTCGTGGATACGAGTGCGTGTCGGCCATTCGTGGATACGAGTGCGTGTCGGCCATTCGTGGATACGAGTGCGTGTCGGCCATTCGTGGATACGAGTGCGTGTCGGCCATTCGTGGATACGAGTGCGTGTCGGGCCATTCGTGGATACGAGTGCGTGTCGGCCATTCGTGGATACGAGTGCGTGTCTGCCATTCGTGGATACGAGTGCGTGTCGGCCATTCGTGGATACGAGTGCGTGTCGGCCATTCGTGGATACGAGTGCGTGTCGGCCATTCGTGGATACGAGTGCGTGTCGGGCCATTCGTGGATACGAGTGCGTGTCGGCCATTCGTGGATACGAGAGCGTGTCGGCCATTCGTGGATACGAGTGCGTGTCGGCCATTCGTGGATACGAGTGCGTGTCGGCCATTCGTGGATACGAGTGCGTGTCGGCCATTCGTGGATACGAGTGCGTGTCGGCCATTCGTGGATACGAGTGCGTGTCGGCCATTCGTGGATACGAGTGCGTGTCGGCCATTCGTGGATACGAGTGCGTGTCGGCCATTCGTGGATACGAGTGCGTGTCGGGCCATTCGTGGATACGAGTGCGTGTCGGCCATTCGTGGATACGAGTGCGTGTCGGCCATTCGTGGATACGAGTGCGTGTCGGCCATTCGTGGATACGAGTGCGTGTCGGGCCATTCGTGGATACGAGTGCGTGTCGGGCCATTCGTGGATACGAGTGCGTGTCGGGCCATTCGTGGATACGAGTGCGTGTCGGGCCATTCGTGGATACGAGTGCGTGTCGGCCATTCGTGGATACGAGAGCGTGTCGGCCATTCGTGGATACGAGAGCGTGTCGGCCATTCGTGGATACGAGTGCGTGTCGGGCCATTCGTGGATACGAGTGCGTGTCGGCCATTCGTGGATACGAGTGCGTGTCGGCCATTCGTGGATACGAGTGCGTGTCGGCCATTCGTGGATACGAGTGCGTGTCGGCCATTCGTGGATACGAGTGCGTGTCGGCCATTCGTGGATACGAGTGCGTGAAGGCCATTCGTGGATATGAGTGCGTGTCGGCCATTCGTGGATACGAGTGCATGTCGGCCATTCGTGGATACGAGTGCGTGTCGGCCATTCGTGGATATTTCTAAAGCGTAGATACCGTACCTCTAGCATCTCTAAAACATAGATACCGTAGCTCTACCATCATGAAAACATAGATACCGTAGCTCTACCATCATGAAAGCATAGATACCGTAGCTCTACCATCTCTAAAGCATAGATACCGTAGCTCTACCATCATGAAAGCATAGATACCGTAGCTCTACCGTCATGAAAGCATAGATACCGTAGCTCTACCATCATGAAAGCATAGATACCGTAGCTCTAGCATTTCTAAAGCATAGATACCGTACCTCTAGCATTTCTAAAGCATAGATACCGTAGCTCTACCATCATGAAAGCATAGATACCGTAGCTCTACCATCATGAAAGCGTAGATACCGTAGCTCTACCATCATGAAAGCGTAGATACCGTAGCTCTACCATCTCTAAAGCATAGATACCGTAGCTCTACCATCATGAAAGCATAGATACCGTAGCTCTACCATCTCTAAAGCATAGATACCGTAGCTCTACCATCATGAAAGCATAGATACCGTAGCTCTAGCATTTCTAAAGCATAGATACCGTAGCTCTACCATCTTGAAAGTGTAGATACCGTAGCTCTACCATCATGAAAGCATAGATACCGTAGCTCTAGCATTTCTAAAGCATAGATACCGTAGCTCTACCATCTTGAAAGTGTAGATACCGTAGCTCTACCATCATGAAAGCATAGATACCGTAGCTCTAGCATTTCTAAAGCATAGATACCGTAGCTCTACCATCTTGAAAGTGTAGATACCGTAGCTCTCCCATCTTGAAAGTGTGCCTCGTTAGGAGTATAATTTGACGTTTTAGTTGTCGCCATGGTGACAACAACTTAGCAGCGGCACAATATAACGGAAACACCAAACACCATCTCCGGTTTTAGTTGTCGCCATGGAAACACCCTCTCCGGTCGCATTCTGTTAAGACGGGAAACCCTGTAACGTGTTACCTTCTTCCTCTCCAACCTTTCAGCCTCTTCATTCTGAAAATGTTTCTCTCTCTCCTTCCTCAGTCTGTCTGCATCCTCCCTCTGACGACATTCCTCCTCCTCTCTCTGAGAACACACACAGAGAGAGACAGAGAAATATGGGTGTATGAGTAAAGATAATAACGTCAACACCTCTACAGGCCGGGCGACCTCTCTACAGGCCGGGCGACCCCTCTACAGGCAGGGCGACCCCTCTACAGGCCGGGCGACCCCACTACAGGCAGGGCGACCCCTCTACAGGCAGGGCGACCCCTCTACAGGCAGGGCGACCCCTCTACAGGCAGGGCAACCCCTCTACAGACAGGCAGAGTGTGAGAGAGAGAGTCTGACCTGTTTCTGCTGTCGCTCTGCCTCCTCTCTATCCTGCTGGGCTCTCTCCTCCTCCTCCCTCCTTCTCTCCTCCTCCTCCTCTCTCCTCTGTCTCTCCTCAGCCTTACCACACCTGTATACACAGAGAGTAAGCACACACACACAGTACACACACAGTACACAGAACACACACAGAACACACAGTTGTACCTCTCTGCCTCCTCCTGTATCCCTCTCCTCTCCTCCCCTCTCTCCCTCTGTTCCCGGGCTTGTCTGCGTTTCTCTGCCAGGACCCGTGTGGCCTCCTCTGGGTCTGTGGTGCCTGTAGTAGACTTATGGGCTGGGGAACTGCCCACACTCTCTATATACGCACACACACACACACACACACACACACACACACACACACACACACGTCATGTGGCTGTACAATGCTGTGTTGTGGAATATCCAGAAAAGCTGCTGAGTATCCAACTAGCTGCAGTAACAGACCAGCTGCAGTAACAGACCAGCTGCAGTAACAGACCAGCTGCAGTAACAGACCAGCCTTAGTAACAGACCAGACCAGCTGCAATACCAGACCAGACCAGCTGCAGTAACAGAACAGCTGCAGTAACAGAACAGCAGCATTAACAGACCAGCTGCAGTAACAGAACAGCAGCATTAACAGACCAGCAGCAGTAACAGACCAGAGCAGCAGCAGTAACAGACCAGACCAGCAGCAGTAACAGACCAGACCAGCAGCAGCAACAGACCAGACCAGCAGCAGTAACAGAACAGACCAGCTGCAGTAACAGAAACAGAACAGACCAGCTGCAGTAACAGAAACAGAACAGACCAGCTGCAGTAACAGAACAGACCAGCTGCAGTAACAGAACAGACCAGCTGCAGTAACAGAAACAGAACAGACCAGCTGCAGTAACAGAAACAGAACAGACCAGCTGCAGTAACATAAACAGACCAGCTGCAGTAACAGAACAGACCAGCTGCAGTAACAGAACAGACCAGCTGCAGTAACAGAACAGACCAGCAGCAGTAACAGAACAGACCAGCAGCAGTAACAGAACAGACCAGCAGCAGTAACAGAACAGACCAGCAGCAGTAACAGAACAGACCAGCTGCAGTAACAGAACAGACCAGCTGCAGTAACAGAACAGACCAGCAGCAGTAACAGAACAGACCAGATGCAGTAACAGAACAGACCAGCTGCAGTAACAGAACAGACCAGCTGCAGTACCAGACCAGACCAGCTGCAGTAACAGAACAGACCAGCTGCAGTAACAGAACAGACCAGCTGCAGTAACAGAACAGACCAGCTGCAGTAACAGAACAGACCAGCTGTAACAGAACAGACCAGCAGTAACAGAACAAACCAGCAGTAACAGAACAGACCAGCAGCAGTAACAGAACAGACCAGCTGCAGTAACAGAACAGACCAGCAGTAACAGAACAGACCAGCAGCAGTAACAGAACAGACCAGCAGCAGTAACAGAACAGACCAGCAGCAGTAACAGAACAGACCAGCAGCAGTAACAGAACAGACCAGCAGCAGTAACAGAACAGACCAGCAGCAGTAACAGAACAGACCAGCAGCAGTAACAGAGCAGACCAGCTGCAGTAACAGAACAGACCAGCTGCAGTAACAGAACAGACCAGCTGCAGTAACAGAACAGACCAGCTGCAGTAACAGAACAGACCAGCTGCAGTAACAGAACAGACCAGCAGCAGTAACAGAACAGACCAGCTGCAGTAACAGAACAGACCAGCAGCAGTAACAGAACAGACCAGCTGCAGTAACAGAACAGACCAGCTGCAGTAACAGAACAGACCAGCAGCAGTAACAGACCAGACCAGCAGCAGTAACAGACCAGCAGCAGTAACAGACCAGCAGCAGTAACAGACCAGTAGCAGTAACAGACCAGCAGCAGTAACAGACCAGACCAGCAGCAGTAACAGACCAGCAGCAGTAACAGACCAGCAGCAGTAACAGACCAGCAGCAGTAACAGACCAGCAGCAGTAACAGACCAGCTGCAGTAACAGACCAGCTGCAGTAACAGACCAGCTGCAGTAACAGACCAGCAGCAGTAACAGACCAGCAGCAGTAACAGACCAGCAGCAGTAACAGACCAGCTGCAGTAACAGACCAGCTGCAGTAACAGAACAGAACGCTAGCTGTTGATGTGTGTGGCCTCCACTCACCGCTGACTGATGACAGTGTGTCCTTCGTGTCTGTGCTGGGGCAGGCTTTGGGTTGGCCCAGGCTCTGGGGGCGGGGCTGGGAGGGGGTCACAGCCCCCTGGTCTCCCTCAGGTCCTCCTGCCTGTAGTCCAATCAGAGACAGGCTCTCTGGCACTGTCCTACTGGGCCTGAGGTTCCCCAAGTCCTCTCCCCTGGGAGACCGTAGCTGCTTGGGGGTGGATGGGCGAGGGGACAGCTTCTCGGGGGGTCTGGAGGGAGGAAGGGACAGCTTCTGGGGGGGTCTGGAGGGAGGAAGGGGAGAGCGTATTTGGCTACTCTGAAATGGCACCCTATTCGCTATATAGTTCAGTACTTTTATTTATATTTAACCTTTATTTAACTAAGTCTGTAAATAACAATGTGTTCTTAACCATGACGGCCTAGGAATAGTGGGTTAACTGCCTTGTTCAGGGGCAGAATGACAGATGAACTGTCAGTTCAGTTATTCGATCTAGCAACCTTTTGGTTACTTGCCCAATGCTCTAACCACTAGGCTACCTGCCTAGTGCCTAGTCTTTAACCAGAGCCTTTAACCAGAGCCTTTAACCAGAGCCTTTAACCAGAGCCTTTAACCAGAGCCTTTAACCAGAGCCTTTAACCAGAGCCTTTAACCAGAGCTTTTAACCAGAGCCTTAGAGCAATGTTAGTGGGTCAGAACCTAACAGTTACTAACACTAGATGAGGTAGTTCAGGAGACGGTCCATAGAATGACATACAAAGTCATAGTATAGAAAGAGGACAACACTAGGATGTCTATGAGCTGCTATTCCACCAACCTGCCAGGTGAGGGCGCTGTCACTCTACTCTGCTGTTTCCCTGGTGACCGGAACCTCTTGGCAGTAGGCGTGGTCAGAGGCAGCGTGGTCAGAGGAGGTGTGGTCAGAGGCAGGGAGAGGTTGCTCCAAGACTTCCTGACAAAGTCTTTATGTTTATCCTTAAACACACACAGACACACATACGGATGAAACGATCTTCAATTAATGTGGAACTGCCTCCTCTTCCTCTGACACCACATGACAGAAGGGGGTCCAAACTGACTGACGGTAGCGTGTTGATGCTAACATGGGACAGTGTGGGGGTCCTGACGGTAGCGTATTGATGCTAACATGGGACAGTGTGGGGGTCCTGACGGTAGCGTATTGATGCTAACATGGGACAGTGTGGGGGTCCTGACGGTAGCGTATTGATGCTAACATGGGACAGTGTGGGGGTCCTGACGGTAGCGTATTGATGCTAACATGGGACAGTGTGGGGGTCCTGACGGTAGCGTATTGATGCTAACATGGGACAGTGTGGGGGTCCTGACGGTAGCGTATTGATGCTAACATGGAACAGTGTGGGGGTCCTGACGGTAGCGTATTGATGCTAACATGGGACAGTGTGGGGGTCCTGACGGTAGCGTATTGATGCTAACATGGGACAGTGTGGGGGTCCTGACGGTAGCGTATTGATGCTAACATGGGACAGTGTGGGGGTCCTGACGGTAGCGTATTGATGCTAACATGGGACAGTGTGGGGGTCCTGACGGTAGCGTATTGATGCTAACATGGGACAGTGTGGGGGTCCTGAAGTTAGCGCATTGATGCTAATGGGACAGTGTGGGGGTCCTGACGGTAGCATATTGATGCTAACATGGGACAGTGTGGGGCTACTGACGGTAGCGCGTATTGATGCTAACATGGGACAGTGTGGGGGTCCTGACGGTAGCATATTGATGCTAACATGGGACAGTGTGGGGGTCCTGACGGTAGCGTATTGACGCTAACATGGGACAGTGTGGGGGTTCTGACGGTAGCGTATTGATGCTAACATGGGACAGTGTGGGGGTCCTGACGGTAGCGTATTGATGCTAACATGGAACAGTGTGGGGGTCCTGACGGTAGCGTATTGATGCTAACATGGGACAGTGTGGGGGTCCTGACGGTAGCATATTGATGCTAACATGGGACAGTGTAGGGGGCCTGACGGTAGCGTATTGATGCTAACATGGGACAGTGTGGGGGTCCTGACGGTAGCATATTGATGCTAACATGGGACAGTGTGGGGGTCCTGACGGTAGCGTATTGATGCTAACATGGGACAGTGTGGGGGTCCTGACGGTAGCGTATTGATGCTAACATGGGACAGTGTGGGGGTCCTGACGGTAGCGTATTGATGCTAACATGGGACAGTGTGGGGGTCCTGACGGTAGCGTATTGATGCTAACATGGAACAGTGTGGGGGTCCAAACTGACTGACGGTAGCGTATTGATGCTAACATGGGACAGTGTGGGGGTCCTGAAGTTAGCGTATTGATGCTAACATGGGACAGTGTGGGGTCCTGACGGTAGCGTATTGATGCTAACATGGGACAGTGTGGGGGTCCTGAAGTTAGCGTATTGATGCTAACTTGGGACAGTGTGGGGTCCTGACGGTAGCGTATTGATGCTAACATGGGACAGTGTGGGAGTCCAAACTATGATCGTTTTACATTAAAATGCCCCCCCCCCCCCCCCCCCCAAAAAAAAGCTGGATTTGCAAAATAAATGTGCACATACATGTAATTCAATCCCTGGGCCCACACTGCTCAAGCACGTTTGCACAGCCAGAACTTGTTTCTATTTGTGAATCTTGACGTTCTGCAAGTCCGGCCTCTCCCGTCTCCTCATTGACTGGACTGGGCCTTTAAAAAGCTGCACTGTCACTTTTTGGGCGACCTGACCAAATTCACATAGAACTATGGGTTATAGATCTGTCGATCTCAATGAAAGCAAGTCTAAGAAGTGGTATATCTATGTTCTATGTACGTTATTTCTATGCTTCACATTCTTAATTTGTTTCTGTGTCTTTTACTTTCAGGTTTGGAACATCAGCTTTGAAAAATACATTTGTCAGCGGCTTAGATGGTTAAATGATACTTTATACTGAAATCAGGTATTAGAATGGAGGGATTTCTGCATAGTTCAGCTTTAATAATGTCATAATCCATCACAAACCCAAACAGACAGAGAGATGGGTGCAGAGCCCACAGTCTGACTGATCTTTTGTGTCTGACTGACCTGGTTTTCACCGATGCACGCATCAAGTCCTACCGGCGCGGGTTGACGTCGTCATGTGATATCTTACCGGCGCGGGTTGACGTCGTCATGTGATATCTTACCGGCGCGGGTTGACGTCGTCATGGGATATCTTACCGGCGCGGTTTGTTATCGTCATGTGATATCTTACCGGCGCGGTTTGTTATCGTCATGGGATATCTTACCGGCGCGGGTTGTCGTCATGTGATATCTTACCGGCGCGGGTTGTCGTCATGTGATGTCTTACCGGCGCGGGTTGTTGTCGTCATGTGATATCTTACCGGCGCGGTTTGTTATCGTCATGGGATATCTTACCGGCGCGGGTTGTCGTCATGTGATATCTTACCGGCGCGGGTTGTTATCGTCATGGGATATCTTACCGGCGCGGGTTGTCGTCATGTGATATCTTACCGGCGCGGGTTGTCGTCATGTGATATCTTACCGGCGCGGGTTGTCGTCATGTGATGTCTAACCGGCGCGGATTGTTGTCGTCATGTGATATCTTACCGGCGCGGGTTGTCGTCATGTGATGTCTTACCGGCGCGGGTTGTTGTCGTCATGTGATATCTTACCGGCGCGGGTTGACGTCGTCATGTGATATCTTACCGGCGCGGGTTGTTATCGTCATGGGATATCTTACCCATGACAGGTTGTTGTCGTCATGTGATATCTTACCGGCGCGGGTTGACGTCGTCATGTGATAACTTACCGGCGCAGTTTGTTATCGTCATGGGATATCTTACCGGCGCGGGTTGTCGTCATGTGATATCTTACCGGTGCGGGTTGTTGTCGTCATGTGATATCTTACCGGCGCGGGTTGTTATCGTCATGGGATATCTTACACATGACAGGTTGTTATCGTCATGATATATCTTACCGGCGTGGGTTGACATCGTCATGAGATATCTTACCGGCGCGGGTTGACGTCATGTGATATCTTACCGGCGCAGGTTGTTATCGTCATGGGATATCTTACCGGCGCGGGTTGTTATTGTCATGTGACATCTTACCGGCGCGGGTTGTTGTCGTCATGGGATATCTTACCGGTGCGTTGCCGGTGGTCCTCCTGCGGTTGGTCATGTCCCTGGGGAGGCGTGGCTCTTGGCTGCGGCAGACGGTCAGAGGCTGGGACTGGATGGACTTGAAGGACATAGATCCCATAGGATGGCAGGACACCGAGCGAGGACATACAGGCATGGCTCCTGTCACACGGTCACCACCAAATCAGGGGTTAGACATGGACAGGATGGGTGAAAGGAGCGATCGATCGGGTGGAGCAGAGGGAGAGAGGTGGCGAGGGGAGAGAGAGGTGGCGAGGGGAGAGAGAGGTGGCGAGGGGAGAGAGAGGTGGCGAGGGGAGAGAGAGGTGGCGAGGGGAGAGAGAGGTGGCGAGGGGAGAGAGAGGTGGTGAGGGGAGAGAGAGGTGGTGAGGGGGAGAGAGAGGTGGTGAGGGGGAGAGAGAGGTGGTGAGGGGAGAGAGGTGGTGAGGGGAGAGAGGTGGTGAGGGGAGAGAGGTGGTGAGGAGAGAGAGGTGGTGAGGGAGAGAGAGGTGGTGAGGGAGAGAGAGGTGGTGAGGGGAGAGAGAGGTGGTGAGGGGAGAGAGAGGTGGTGAGGGGAGAGAGAGGTGGTGAGGGGAGAGAGAGGTGGTGAGGGGAGAGAGAGGTGGTGAGGGGAGAGAGAGGTGGTGAGGGGAGAGAGAGGTGGTGAGGGAGAGAGGTGGTGAGGGGAGAGAGGTGGTGAGGGAGAGAGGTGGTGAGGGGAGAGAGGTGGTGAGGGGAGAGAGGTGGTGAGGGAGAGAGGTGGTGAGGGAGAGAGGTGGTGAGGGAGAGAGGTGGTGAGGGGAGAGAGGTGGTGAGGGGAGAGAGGTGGTGAGGGGAGAGAGGTGGTGAGGGATGGAGCAGAGGGAGAGAGAATAAGAGAAGGAGAATTTGTTGATACTGGTCAGGACCTAAACCCATCAGTACATCAGACAGGTTAGTGATGTAATCAATCAGAGCTCACTGCACCCATCAGTGAGATATAGTTGGTGTGTGTGTGTGTGTGTTCAGGTGTGTTACCTGTGTCTCCAGACAGGCTCATGGCGCTGCGGCTGCGTGCCAAGTAGGAGTGTGTGGGCTGTAGCAGACGATTGACCACTGTGTTCTCCCACGGGGTCAGCGGCATACAACGCATGCCTGGAACGAACACACACACAGATCGTTAGTTGAGATGCAAATGCAGTAATGGGAGGATAGCCATAGTAACGTGCAGTAATGGGAGGATAGCCATAGTAACGTGCAGTAATGGGAGGATAGCCATAGTAACGTGCAGTAATGGGAGGATAGCCATAGTAACGTGCAGTAATGGGAGGATAGCCATAGTAACGTGCAGTAATGGGAGGATAGCCATAGTAACGTGCAGTAATGGGAGGATAGCCATAGTAACGTGCAGTAATGGGAGGATAGCCATAGTAACGTGCAGTAATGGGAGGATAGCCATAGTAACGTGCAGTAATGGGAGGATAGCCATAGTAACGTGCAGTAATGGGAGGATAGCCATAGTAACGTGCAGTAATGGTAGGATCACCATAGTAACGTGCGTTAAGGGTAGGATCACCTTAGTAACGTACGGTAAGAGGGGAATCGCCATAGTAACATGCGGTAAGGGGGGAATCACCATAGTAACTGCGGTACAGGGAGGATCGCCATAGTAACGTGCGGTAAGGGGGGAATTGCCATAGTAACGTGCTGTAACGGGAGGATCGCCATAGTAACGTGCGGTAAGGGAAGGATCGCCATAGTAACGTGCGGTAAGGGAAGGATCGCCATAGTAACGTGCGGTAAGGGGAGGATCGCCATAGTAACATGCAGTAAGGGGAGGATCGCCATAGTAACATGCAGTAAGGGGAGGATCGCCATAGTAACGTGCGGTAAAGGGAGGATCGCCATAGTAACATGCAGTAAGGGGAGGATCTCCATAGTAACATGCGGTAAGGGAAGGATCGCCATAGTAACGTGCGGTAAGGGGAGGATCGCCATAGTAACATGCAGTAAGGGGAGGATCGCCATAGTAACATGCAGTAATGGGAGGATCGCCATAGTAACATGCAGTAAGGGGAGGATCGCCATAGTAATGTGCAGTAAGGGGAGGATCGCCATAGTAACGTGCGGTAAAGGGAGGACCGCCATAGTAACATGCAGTAAGGGGAGGATCTCCATAGTAACATGCAGTAAGGGGAGGATCGCCATAGTAACTGAGAAAACGTGCAAAAGAACATGGTGAATTAAGTGAACCGTTCTGTGCTTTAACCAGTGTGACAGGATCCGTGTCCTTTTGGGTTTCATTTGAGATGCAGACATCATGGGGGATAGATCCACATCCCAGAGTCCCTTTCATTCATTATCCAATTACTCAATACACGATTTACTGAAAGACAGAGCTGGTGTGAGTGTGAGAGATCTGGTGTGTGCACATGGTGAAGCCACCAAGCCATGCTGAAGCTCTTAGCGGCGCGCCTGGGACAGACGGGACCTTAGCGGGCGTCTGGGACAGACGGGACCTTGACGGGACCTTAGCGGCGCGCCTGGGACCGACGGGACCTTAGCGGCGCGTCTGGGACCGACGGGACCTCAGCGGCGCGTCTGGGACCGACGGGACCTCAGCGGCGCGTCTGGGACCGACGGGACCTCAGCGGCGCGTCTGGGACCGACGGGACCTTAGCGGCGCGCCTGGGACCGACGGGACCTCAGCGGCGCGTCTGGGACAGACGGGACCTCAGCGGCGCGTCTGGGACAGACGGGACCTCAGCGGCGCGTCTGGGACAGACGGGACCTCAGCGGCGCGCCTGGGACCGACGGGACCTCAGCGGCGCGCCTGGGACCGACGGGACCTTAGCGTCTAGGACCGACACGACCTTAGCGGCGCGCCTGGGACCGACAGGACCTTAGCGGCGCGCCTGGGACCGACAGGACCTTAGCGGCGCGTCTGGGACAGACAGGACCTTAGCGGCGCGCCTGGGACAGACAGGACCTTAGCGGCGCGCCTGGGACAGACAGGACCTTAGCGGCGCGCCTGGGACAGACAGGACCTTAGCGGCGCGCCTGGGACAGACAGGACCTTAGCGGCGCGCCTGGGACAGACAGGACCTTAGCGGCGCGTCTGGGACAGACAGGACCTTAGCGGCGCGCCTGGGACAGACAGGACCTTAGCGGCGCGCCTGGGACAGACAGGACCTTAGCGGCGCGCCTGGGACAGACAGGACCTTAGCGGCGCGTCTGGGACAGACAGGATCAGTGGACAGAGGGATAACAGTGTGACATGCAGGATTCAGAACAAGCTTCCCAGACAAAACACCTCTGAACAGATGCACACTGGCTGGAAACTATCCAGTCAACTGCATAGGCCTGCTTCCCCTGATGATCCAGGCCCGGTCTCAACTGCATAGGCCTGCTTCCCCTGATGATCCAGGCCCGGTCTCAACTGCATAGGCCTGCTTCCCCTGATGATCCAGGCCCGGTCTCAACTGCATAGGCCTGCTTCCCCTGATGATCCAGGCCCGGTCTCAACTGCATAGGCCTGCATTATCGTCAGTATCCTAGACCACCTAGAACTACATTACTGTCTCCTAGAACTACATTATCATCTGTCTCCTAGACCACATAGAACTACATTATTGTCTGTCACATAGAACTACATTATTGTTGGTCTCCTAGAACTACATTATCGCCCGTCTCCTAAAACTACATTATCGCCCTTCTTCTAGCTCTGCATTATCGTACGCCTCCTCGCACTGCATTGTCGTCCATCTCCAAGCACCGCATTGTCGTCCATCTCCAAGCACCGCATTATCGTCCATCTCCAAGCACCGCATTACCGTCCATCTCCAAGCACCGCATTATCGTCCATCTCCAAGCGCTGCGTTATCGGCCTCCTAGAGCTACATTATCGTCAGTCTCCTAGAACCACATTATCTTCAGTCTCCTAGAACTACATTATCAGTCTCCTAGACCGCCTTGAACTACATTATCGTCAGTCTCCAAGACCTCCTTGAACTACATTATCAGCTGTCTCCTAGACCACCAAGAACTACATTGTCAGTCTCCTAGACCATCTTGTGTGTAAATGATAATAAATGCAACAGATTGATTTTCATATAAACACAGTAGCAAAAAGGAGATTTAAACGTTTCAAGAACATGTAATGTGGTCTGTATTAAAAACCTATAACGGAATAATGACTGAGAACTAATGTGTTTTTAGAATGTTATAGTACAGTGTTGGGATAACTGATTTTAATGATTGAAAAATGTCCATCCTCAGATAAATAAAATGTAAATAATAATAAATAAATTACAATAAAGTTATATTGTAATTTGAAGAGATCAGTTTCCAGCCTGTGATGTGATGTGATAGGTGGGAGTGAGGTTGATTACAGAGTAAAAATTCCCTATTTTTCCCAGAACCACCTTGGGGTTTGTAGTGGGCGGTCTTTCCCCCTGGTAGGCGGAGTTTGGACTGTGATTTGTTAAGTAAGGGTGAAGAGGAGGTCCTTTTCTGTAACACTGAGGAGCAATGACAAATCACCACACTTTCTATAATATATACATTAAAACACACCACACAGACGAAATTAGAATATCAAATATCATGCCACAACACGGCAGGAAGCCTACATGTAAACACCACACTGTGAACATGCAACATTTAGTCAGATTATGGCACATTTACACAATTTTTACCACGACGTTAGCCAATGTAAACTTTACTCGACAAACCAACCAACGAGAACTTAGAGATGAAACAAACACTGTAGTAACAGCAATAGTTTATTAATACCTTCTTCTGTACAATATGATCATCTGCGTGCACACCTAAAATATAAACGCAACACGCAACAATTAAAAATATTTTACTGAGTTACAATTCATATAAGGAAATCAGTTAATTAAATGAAATTCATTAGGTCTTTATCTATGGATTTCACATGACTGGGCAGGGGTTCAGCTATGGGGAATACTCCTCAGCCCCCCTGCTTCCAAAATGTCCTAAAATTATATTGGAGGCGGCTTATGGTAGAGAAATTAACATTCAATTCTCTGGTTGACATTCCTGCAGTTTTTATGCCTGCAGTTTTTAGCACGCTCCCTCAAAACTAGAGACATCTGTGGCATTGTGTTGTGTGACAAAACTGCACATTTTAAAGTGGCCTTTTATTGTCCCCAGCACAAGGTGCACCTGTGTAATGACCATGCTGTTTAATCAGCTTCTTGATATGCCTCACCTGTCAGGTGGATGGATTGTCTTGGTAAAGGAGAAATGCTCACTAACAGGGATGTAAACACATTTTCTGTAAAATTTCCGGGAATTTTTTTTGAGATCATGAAACACGTTACATGTTGCGTTTATATTTTTGTTTAGTGTTTATATACACACACGCGTGTGTGTGTATGTGCGTGTGTGTGTGTGTGTGTGCGTGGGTGTGTTTACCTCGGTCTGGAGAATGTAAGAGTGTGGCAGAGGAGTAGGACAGTCT